>NC_056566.1:3422484-3435254 GCF_013358625.1 Macadamia integrifolia
ATTTTGCTTGCTTGTAATTTGATGTGGAAATCCCCTCCATGCCCTTAGTGTTTTAAGTGAGTGAAAAGCAGGAAATCTTCAACAAATTCTCTAAAAAAAACAACCATGAGATTCAAACTTAAGACCTCTTGGTGAGCAAGGGAATTTTGTACACCATAGCTCACCAACTAAGCTAGGTAGTTGTTGTTACCAAAAAACAAATCTTTAATCACTTAAAGATGTGGTCCATCGATCCTTGTTGGCATTTGGAGTATTCCTTGTACCTCTGGGACAATTGCAAACGGGCTGGTTCTGCATCTCGGTTCAGTTCTGATCCATTATTCTTTTTCTGACCTGAAGAAGAATAATCATTTGTACGGGTGACCAAACGAATGTGTACTTTTAATTGAACAAGTCCATCTTGCTCAGAATTTCGTCCTCTTCGCAACCATGGAAAGAAATAGGACCTCTTTACGTGTAAAATTGAAGATATAGCGCCCGATAGTCCTTAAGGCCTTGAAAATATAAAACCTGCAAAAAGAGAGTAAAACCCAAGGTAGCTCCATTCTAAATATGTAAAATGCATGTTTTACTACCCTAGATTTCACACATAAATGTGCTCATCACAAGGCCTCTGAAATTGAACGAGGCACCCCTCGATTGGTCGCTAATTACCAACCTCTTAACGATGCCCTCCAATGGATTCATTATCCCATTCCAAATCAAAAGGACCTTTTACAATGGATTTACCATGCCAAATTTTTTTCCAAATTTGACATGAAATCTTAATTCTGGTAAATCCAGCTTCATGAAGAAGACCGATACAAAATTGACTGTACAACCCCTTTCGGCCTCTATGAATGGACTATTAAGCCATTCGACCTTAAAATTGCTCCTAACGAATTTCAAAAAATTATGAACGACATCTTCAATCCATATGGGCAATTTACTATTGTCTATATTGATGATGTTCTTGTTTTTTTCAATTCGGTGGATCAACATTTTAAACATCTTAGAATATTTTACCACATAATCAAGACTAATGGCCTTGTCCTTTCAAAATGAAAAATGGAATTTTTTCTTACTAAAATCCATTTTCTTAGACATTTAATCGAAAAAGGCACCTTAACACCCATTGATCGTGCCATTTCTTTTGTTAACAAATTCCCCGACCAAATCCTCGATAAATCCCAGTTACAAGGATTTCTGGGAAGTTTAAATTACGTTCATGATTTTCTTCTCCAAATTAGCCAAATTACTGAGCCCTTATATCTCAGACTCAAAAAGAACTTAGTTCCTTGGTCCTCTGCCCAAACTAATGCTATCCAACAAATCAAAAAGTTAGTCTAAGAAATTCCTTGCCTATTTTTCCCCCCATCCTGAGGCATTTAAAATTGTTGAAACTGACGTCTTCGATATCAGATATGGTGGTATCCTCAAACAGCGAACCCCTAATTCTACTACTGAACAACTCGTCCAATTCGCCTTTGGCATTTGGAATCCTACACAAAAGAATTACAGTACTACCAAAAAAGAAGTCTTATCCATAGTTCCACTGCATTCAAAAATTTCAAAATGCATTATTAAACAAACCATTTTTAGTACGTATCGATTGTAGTGCTACAAAATTTGTCATACAAAACAATATTTCAAATCTTGCCTCAAAACAAATTTTTGCTAGCTAGCAAGCATTACTTTCTATTTTTGACTTTCAAATTGAATATATTAAAGGAGAATCAAATTCACTCCCTGACTTTCTTATTCATGAATTCCTACCGGGCCAAATTCAAAAATTAAACCTTATTCAAATGGCCCCTCCCAAAGAATCCACAACCTCTAACTCCCTAGTTCGTTCCAAATCAAGCTATGGCAGTTCTGCCCCCCAAAATCAAGCTATTACCCCAAAATTCCAACTATCTTCTGCAAAACTTCCCTATTCACATGCTGTTATTCTCTCTTCAGCCCCCATAAACAAAGCCAGCTCTAGCATCCAAATGACCCAAGCAAAACCACTCCAAACCACCCAAAGGAAACTCAAAAGCCAATATTTCGAAAAACCTCTCAAAGAAGACCTTTTTACTGTCGAAGCTGTTGTCCAAAATTATATTGAGTCCCCTCTCAACATTGCTCAGAGAATCTTCTTCCAGGGATGGCACTTTTATTCCCCCTCCGCTGTAAGAAGCCAAGAGTTCTATGAATATATTCTCGTAGACACTGACTCCGTCAGACTCAAACTCAACTTTGACAAAAATGATCCATATTTAGTTACCCACACAACTGTAACTATCTACAAAATCCTCTCCCGCAAAGATTGGAATAACCACCCCCTCACATCAAAAAATTTCTCAAATACCTACACTCCGACAGGTTATACCTATTATGACTACCAGGAGGCATGGTACAAAGCCTTCCTTTCTCAAAACAAGACAAACTGGCATTCCTGGTTTTTCTGTTTCAATTACAAATTCAATAACCAAACTCCTCTTTGGTTTGCCTGGTGGTGGGACCAATATGGCCCTATGGCCGGTATTCTTCCTTCTCAACTTCATGAACCACTCTAAATTTTCTGCCAGCATTCCCAACCACAACCTCACCAACCTGATCTCTTGTGGTTCTTTCTCCATTGCCGCCTTGCCTGGATCCTATTTTACGATTATGAGATCACTAAATTCCAAACACCAGATTGGGTCACCCTAATTCTCTCCCGTGCCTTCCATGTCAAGTGGTGGGATAACTGTGACACCTCCAAATGTGACAAAACAACCCTCATCCAATGCCTCACTGGCCTCAAACCTATTCCGGCCCTTCTGGCCCGCCTTGCTGATCTCGGCTCCGACTCAGATAATGAATCTAACGACGTTGCTTACAGTCTTAGTTCCATCAAAGGCTCCATGGTAGCCCACTACCATTCGCAACAAAGGGCTCAAGATCCCTCTGATGATGAGCCCCCCAGCTCCAAGGCTTCGTCTACTAAATTCAAAGCGATCTTAGAAGACTCCAAATTTCTAGTCAACATCAACTTTTGGCGCCAATAGCACTGCTCAAAATGCAAATTCAAGAAAACAGTTCCCAAAGTAACTTTCGGCGCCTACAGTGTCTCTAAACAGTATCTCATTTGGCATAGTACCAAATGAAATTCAAATGTAATTCAAAATTCAAATGTCATGAGCCTCCTTCATCTATAAAAAGAGCACCCTCTTCTCACTCAAAGCAGCTTGAATTTTGGGAAGAAAGACTCTTGGTTCCTACTCCTGGTTCCTCCTCCTGGTATCGGATATATATATATATACTTGACTAATTCTACTCTTTGTATCTTATTGATAGAGAAACAGGGCTTATTTCGACACCTGAGAACTCATACTTGCAACAATTCACCTAATCGCAAATTGTTCTTTGTTACCACCTAAAACCATTTTCTGTTATATTATATATATATTCAGTATGTTCCAAAACATGAAGATTATATCGCACAAATCACCTTCAAGATCTAACACATTTGGGCTATGTTTTTCTTTGCATGCACCTTCTCTATCATTTTCATATAAGACTTGAAAACTTGCTTCACTCTTAGGTATGAACTGTGATAACACCACACCTGGCCTAGGTTTTTCGGATATCAACAATTCACATAATCTTTAAGTTCTAGGCGATAATGAACCGGAGGAGTATCCACACACAATATAAGTGTAAGCAAGAGTTAACTAAACTAATATAATATTTAAATTTAAAGTTCAACTATCTAATTCAAATTTAAAACTTAAAGTATTTTGAATTAAGTTACGTCATCAAGCTCTAATCAAAGTCTGAATCATTTAAAAATAAAAGTTATTTTCTTCTTCAAATCCATAAGCAATGTCATCCTATTGATCAACAATAGGTTCAATATTTACGTCCACTCCACAATAGACCTCTCCACAATAGTCCTTACCAACGTCTTCTATAAGTTATGAGGGTAAGTCTCTGAGAAGAAACTTTATAAGTATAATCATCACACTAAACATGTTTGAAATTACGATCATATAACCAATAACAAGGACATATATAGTATAATATAAAAATTTTCAAGAAAACAAAATAATAAGCATACCATACATACTTACATTGCTACATTTATATTGCCGCATTTTTTTTTGGCTAATGGTCAGCAAAATGGAATTAAAAAAAATAAAAATATTACATAGTTAACGTCAAGGCATACCCAAACGGCTCAAATACAAACTTATTGTTTACTTCGACCCTCCACATTTGGCTTTTCCATTTACAGAGGAGGAAATAAACAAAAAGCAATTGGAAAGACATATTCCCCAATAGATAGTTTCTCCCAATTTATATATGCCATTATGAAACTCACTAAGACATATATGCCTTGCTACTAAGGCTGCATTTGATGATCCAAAAAAAAAAAAAAATTCTATAGCCACCTAGCATTTCGAACCACCACGTTTGGTCTTACGTCCCCTCCCTCGAGAAGCTCCGGTAACTTCCATACCTTTTGAGATTGCCTGATCTACTTGAAGCAGCTCTTGCATACTCCTTATCTTCTTTGGCAATTCTTAAGAACCTGGACCAAATGACCTGTCCTTCATAGAATCCCACTTGTGGTTGATATGCGATCTCGTCCCTATCACACTGTTAGTATGATGAGATGAATCTTGATTGGAAAAAGCAAGAGTTGCATCATAAACCAACTCCTTTGTCCCCTCCTTAAAACAAGGACTCTGCAAGGCTAGATTTTCATTAACCAAATCTCCTGTTAACCCCTTCAAATCCTCCTTAGACATCTCACCTTCCTTAGACAGTGGGGTTGACAAATTTGTGGACTCCATTTGCATTAAGAACTCCGCATGATAGAAAGATATGTTACAATTCAGTTGCACATGATAGACTCCATGGGGATCCTTATCACGTCCAATCCACCTCAACCAACTCATTAGCGATAAGAGAAAAAGGTCCACTTGATGTCTTTTCATTCACCGAAACCTTAGCCTCCTCCTCAATAATGGACATGAGAGAAGCTTTGCTTACTTTATTAACATCTGCCACCTTAGCATTCGAGATAATTTCTCCCCTCGAATTCTGGCCATCATTCAACTCAATCAATTCCAACGAATCATGATCCATATTTTCCTCCAAATTTTCCAATAAAGAAAATGGATTGCTATTAGGATTCCTTGAAATCCTTTCCTTATCAGTTGAATGACTTTTGAAATTTGAATTTTTACCCATTACGAGTTGACCAATAGTTGGCTCCACACTTTGCCGTTTACCTTCTGTCACCGGTTGGAGTTGTGAAGAATTATTACCAGACACATCATCAGACTCTGCATTTCCATTGCTACTGTCCAGAATAATCTTACCATCACTAGCATTCCTCCTCCATTGTCGCCGCATAAGTACATATGATGACTCAAAAGAAAATAAACAATGAATTCACAATATCATCCATGAATGGCCAATATGTCATAGTATCACATTGCCTCCACTCAACATACAAAAACTCATAGAAGCCATCTAGTGTCCAACTGCCCAAAGACCAAGTCATACCTCCCAAAAGTCAAATAACAATTGGTAGATCCTACCGAGGGTAGGTTGCATCATCTAATAGTCCACAGTTCCACTAAGGAAAAGTCAATAAAACAATCATCACCTCATGATTATGATACTAATGTTGATAAGGCAAGACAAATAACAAAAAAGTTATCCAATAATGAAAATATACATAAATACAAACAAGTTCGAAATTCAAATGTGATCAATACTCTCATTCCACCTTAGCCTGTCTCTATGTGAGCATGAAATCAGTTTCCGTTTTTGTAAAAGTCATCAAATCAACAACTACAAATAACAAAGTAATGATCAAGGAAGTCTCACATCCCTCCTTAATTAAGGCCAGTAATGTAAAACATCATCATCACAACAAACAACGTATCTCATACATCAAAATAGTAAATTTATGTAAAACTAGTGTTTTTAAAATATGCACAGACAAAAACTCATGTAGTATAAGAATCGTGTAATGCACATAATACACTACTTCTTGCATTCATAATCATAACTTAACACATAATATTAGTAGATAACATTATGTAATCAACAATCCATTTGAAAAATTCTACTATGTACAATAATGTAAATCATGGACCAATATTCAATTTGTTCCTCATTCTCTTATGTACATAACATTAGGACTACAAAATCATATTTTTAATGATAAAACACCATGAAATCTAAGGTTTAGAATAAATCTACTGTTCAAAAAATTATGTTTTGGATAATACTTATAAAAATAAACAAGTTACGGTAGAGGTTCCACTCAACTTGCTGTCGTTCCCAATTATCAATATCTTCAAAATTCTGCCTACTAACATAGAAAAATAAGTACCTATGAAATTCCAAATAAGTTGAAACTAGATCCCATTAAAACCTAACTCATATATATATATATATATATATATAAGTCTTATACAAAAATAAAATCAAAAGTTTCTTCTTAAGTTAGGTTTCAATCACCATTGAAAAAGGTCTTCAGAGTGTAACAGATTCAGCCCAATAAATTTAAAAAATTTATTAACCCACTTTTCCAAACTCAAATCACTTCCAACTTTTTCAGAGAATTTAAAAGACTCATAAAAGTTGTTATAGTAAAAAGAATAAGATAAAAACTCGAAATCTATATTCCTCTATCACAACTCCCATTCTTGGGTATGAAAAACTTCCCTGACAGTGACCTATCCAAGTACATAAATTTTCAGTGTATCAAATCGACTCCAAATTTAATGAAAATTTTAGCAGGTCACTTAAACACATGTATGTACTACCAATAATTATTTCAAGTCATAAAACAATATTTAACTATGTTCAATGATATGAACAATCTCAAACTAGGGAGCAATGTGTGCTACTATAGGTGATGATGGTTTCTAGGTAATGGGAGGGGGGAGAGGAGGATTCTAGGGGGTTGGACTTGCAGGGTGGGCCTGGTGATAGGTTTTTTGACCCTTTCTTGGTGGCAGAGCAGCATCTACAGCCATTGAGAAGTAGTAATAAGGAGGTTTCTCTTGAGGAAATAGGACCAAGAGAGACTCGCATATGTGATAACAGTGACTCAGTTGCAAGGCTTTCTTTTGCAACAATCGTAGGAGGAGGGCTACTGGATGTGGATGACTCACCTAATCCAATTCATGCGGGTTCCTTGATAAAGGTAATTATCCCATAAGATGCTTACAATGAGAGGTTGGCGAGGTTTAAATTTGCCTTGATTGGGTGAGCAAACTTCCATTTTGTGTCTTTGGACGCGATTCGTAATGCTGCAATTGAAACATGGAATCTGAAAGGGAGGGTTCTCCTTGTGCCAATGGGGAAGGGATTGATTCTATTTCAATTTGAAACGGAGGGTGGCATGACTATGATCTGGAAAAGATGGCGACAAGACTTCAATATATATAAAAACAAGTCCTTACGAAGATGGTATGGATTCGATTTCTAGATCTCCCGCTGGAATACCGGCATGAAAAGTTCTTCTCACAATGGCTAAAGTAGTGGGACGGCCCATGGCATTGGATAAAAGAAATAGAGCTGCTTCAATGGGAAGCTTCGTGAGGGTCCTTGTGGAAGTTGAATTGGGTGCTCCTCGTATAGTAGAGATTCAGGTAGAATGAAAGCAATCTGGTATGGAAGATCTCTTTCGGCTCAAGCAGTCAATTATTTTTTAGGATAGACTGGGGATGTGTGGTACTATAGAAAGGTAGGACACTTGATTGATTCATGTCGAGAAAAGAAGGCAAACGATTCCAAAGCTCAACAGTATGCAGAGCAGGAAGTCCCAGGAGTTGTTTACAAGCTTGAGGCTAGAGATGTAGGAAGGATTCTGACAACCTCAGGCACTGTTGGTCAGAAAATAGTGGTTTCTGGTAGGTAAGGGTGGCAAGCTTTGGCCTCCGGTGATGCTGACTCAGTACATCGACTGTCCACTCCTCAAAGAGTCCCATCCCCTTTGCCCATTGTGAGTTTGATCCCTCCTAGGATTCTAACTGGCTAGATAGAGGAGCCCCATGTGGTTATCCAGTCAAGCAAGGATCCTAGTGGGTCAATAGAAGTTGTGATACCTCGGAACCCGGCCAAGGGTTTTTGGACATCAACAGTCTACAGGATCTGTAAGTTCTAAGCGATAATGAACTGAAGTAGCATCTACACAAATATAATTGCAAGCAAGAGTTAACTAAACTAATATAATATTAAAATTTAAAGTTCAACTATTTATATCAACTTTCAAACTTAAAGTAATGTTGAATTAAAGTATGTCTATGTCTTCAAAGTCTAACTCAAAGTCTACATCATCTAAAAATGAAAATCATTGTCATCTTCAAATCCCTAAGTAATGTCCTCCTGCTGATTAACTATAGGTTCAACATTCACGTCATCTCCATAATAGTCATCACCAATGTCATCTACAAGTTATGAGAGTAAGTCTCTAGGAAGAAACTTAGTGAGTAGAACCACAACACTAAATAGGTTTGAAATCACGATTATACAACCAATAACAAGAAAGACATGTATAGTATAATATAAAAATTTTCAAGAAAACAAAAGAACAAACATACCACACATGCTTACATTGCTACATATACAATGCTGCATAACTGCATATGATGATTCAAAAGAAATTAAATAACGAATTCATAATATCGTCCATGAATGGCCAATGTGTCATAGTACTACATTGCCTCCCCTCAACATACAGAAACTCTTAGAAGCTATCTAGTGTCTAACTTCCCAAAGACCAAGTCATACCACCCAAAGGTCAAGTAACAATTGGTAGCTCCTATCAAGGGTAGGTTGCGTCATTTAGTAGTCCACAGTTCCACTAAGGAAAAGTCCAATAAATTGATCCTCACTTCAACATTATAACGCTAATGTTGATAAAGTCATCCAAGAACAAAAAATATATATACATACAAATAAGTTCAAAATTCAAGTGTGATCAATACTCTCATTCCACCCTATTCAGTCTCTATATGAACATGAAATCAGTTTCAGTTTCAGTTTTGGTAAAAATCATCAAAACAACAACTACAAATAATAAATCAATGATTAAGGAAGTCTAAAGTCCCTCCTCAATCAAGGCTGATAATGTAGAGCATCATACCATAACAACACATCTCATACATCAAAACATTAAATTTATGTAAACTATTATTTTTAAAAATATACACAGACAAAACTCATTTGGTATACTAATCATGTAATACACATAGTACATTACTCCATGCAAACATAATCGTGACATAACATATAATATCAGTAGCTAACATTATGTAATCAATGCTCCATTTAGAAAAATTCTGCTATGTATATATAATGCAAATCATGGAACAAAATTCAATTTGTTTCCTCATTCTCTTATGTACATAACATTAAGTTTACAAAATCATATTTTTAATAACAAAATACCATGAAATCCAAGGTCTAAATAGATCTACTATTCATAATTTTTTTTTAGATAATACTTATAAACATAAACAAGTTAGGGTAGAGATTTCACTCACCTTGATGTCGTTCTCAAAATTCTGCCTAACCTATTCTGCCTACTACCTTAGAAAAATAGGGAATAAATACCTCTGGAACTCTAAATAAGTTGAAATTGGATTCTATTGAAACATAACTCATATATATAACTCTCATATGAAAATCATATCAAAATAACCTTCTTAGGTTAGGTATCAATCCGCATAAAAAAATGGCCTTCAGACTGTCATAGATTCTGTCCAATAAATTTGAAACATTTATTAAACCACTTTCTTAAACTCAAATCATTTGAAAATTTTTCAGGAATTTATAAGACGCATAAAAATTGTTATAATAAAAAAATCAGATTAAAATTTGAAGTCTTTATTCCTCCATCACTACCCTGATTCTCGGGTGGAAAAAACTTCCTTAACAGTGACCTTTTTGAAAACATGAATTTTTTGGTATTTCAAATCAACTCCAAATTTAATGAAAATCTTAGTAGATCATGTAAACAAGTGTATATACTCCTTATAATTATTTCAAATCATAAAACAATCCCAAACTATATTTAATAATATGAACAATCTTAGACCACTATTCTGTCCGACTTAGAAAATACTGTTAACATATCAAAATCTTATTTTCTCTCTCATCAAACTCATAATTCCAAATCTCAGACTTTTAAATCATGATTAATCCCCCAAGTAGAACAAAAGAAAGTAATTAAATCATACTAAGAACCCTTACTGTGAAAATCGTTTGAAATCTTGATTTCTTTTCTCCTTTTTCTTCTTCTTCCTTCTCCTCTTTCTTTTCCATAATACCGTTTCTTTTCCCTTTTGATTTCCTTAAATAGAGGGTAAGAGGCCATAGATCCATGTTTTTGTCTTCTGTTTCTCCTTCCTAATTCATCTCCAAGTCTATCTCTACCTTTCTTACTTGATCTCCAACTCTTTCCCTCACTTACTTTATGCTCAAGGCTATCGACATTCCAAAAGGAAAGTCCCTCATTATTAGGAAAGTCTTCAATTATTAATTAGCAACAATTATTTAGTTAATGTTGTTAGTTAGTTAGGTCTTATCCACTAGTTAGTTAATTAACCATGTGGATAATAAGTTAATATGTATATATACATATATATTATTTTTAATTAAATAATTCAATATTAGGGTTGACATTAAAATCATATAATTAAAAGAAAAGTCAAATTACGGTCCAGTGGCAAAATGGTAAATCATCAAGGGCAAAATGGTAATTTTTAGGACAAATAACCCTAAAGTTATTCTATAGTTTAGTTACATCTAATGGATGATTTTTAACACTTACCAAGTATTTATGCACCCTCTATGGTTTGGTATCCCCACTTTAAATCACTCTACCCTACAGTGGTGAAAAGACAAAAATACCCTTAGTCAGATTTCAGGGTGTTACAACCTCCCCACCTAACAACAAATTTCGTCCTCGAAATTTACCAAGGTATTACAGAAGTATTTTTGCATGCTGACCTTCCTAATTTAGAGGAGGAGGTTACGACTATCCCACAAATTGATAACATATTGCATGAGGGACTTCGTGGTGGGCTACAAACTACTGGTCACACAAGAGTCATGGAGACCAATATGCTACAGAATGAGAGTGTCCAAACAATAGGGAAGGAGGGTGTGGCGACTCTATTGAGAGACTACTTGTTTCTGAAAGTTTGAAAGGCTCGAGTGCTTGTCAAAGTGATTTCAGGCTAGATGACAACTTTAGAGATAGCATTCGGGAATGTGAGCATGAGGTAAATTCTATTGCCCAAACATCAATTCAGAGTGGTGTATCGTGGTTCACCATGAAATTTGTCGGTTCGATGAACTTGTAAGAATAGCTGAAGTTGATGCGGCTATGGAGGCTGTAAGGCGCAATAAGGAAAGGGTACTAGTAACATTGCGCTGATCAGAAGGTTTGGCCGTGTTCGATCACTGCAAAGGTGATCAATGCAGATCCTCTTCTAGAATGTAAGAGGGTTCAAGAGGGCCTCTGCTCGAATGGGCTAAGGAATATTGATAGGGACAATAATCCAGATTTTTTGTGTTTAGATAAGCCAATGATAGACCCAACTGATTTTCCCAGGATGATATTTATTAGAATGGGATATGAATTAGACTTAATTAATAATGTGAGGTCAGACAAAGTATCAAACCTGTGGCTCTTTTGGAAAAGGGGTATAAAAAAGCCCATAGTTATAGCCCAATCTGAGCAAAAATCACAGTAAAAGTTGAATGGAAGTAGCAGGAAGTATTTTTATCTTTCATTAATGCAAGTTGTATGCATGCTAAAAGAAGAGATCTCTGGGTTGAGCTGGCATCTACTCCTGTTAGGACAGCCCCTAGTTGATCGTAGGTGATTTTAACACTTCGCACAAAAAGAGAGGCCCTGGAGCTTTTTGCATCGTGTCTATAGCTAAGTCCGAATCCATGATTGACTCTTGTTCTATGATCCCAATTCCTTCCCAAGTGAGGAAATTCACATGGTCAAATAACTGAAAGTGTGGGAATGTGTCTACAGTGCTAGATAGAGGATTTTGCAATGAGCATTGGCTCAGCTGCTTTGTGGACTGTGCGCAATTGGTCTTACAAAGAGTGTTCTCGGATCATTGTCCTCTTATAATTACTTCAGACGAAGTGAGAAGCCTACTGTTTGAGATTTTAAATGTAACCGCAAGCATACGGATCAGTGTAGCTACGGGTCGAACTCAGGGAGAGTAGCCACTTTATTTTTTTATTCTTTAAATAATGCGAAAGTGAACCTATTAATGGTTGTGATCTAATTCTAACTACCGTCCTAAACATATGTATCTAAAATAACGTCCTAACCATTCATCATCTAAGAATTTAAAGACGCAAGCCACGCAATTAAAATTAAATAAATAAATAAGTGAAAATAAATAACCCACGCAAAAAAAAAATAAAGGAATAAAAATGATGAAATAAAAATAAAGTAAAAGAAAGGGAAGAAAGCTAGAGAGAGACTCACAAGTAGGTTTCTCTGCTTAGCCCGAGGGATGCATCATAATATGAGCTTCCCTACTTGACCAGAGAGTCACTCTTACAAGGGTTACTCTACTTGGCTTTAGGGAAAGGGAGACAATTAAAATAAAAGCAATAAATTGATGGTTCTATGGCTAGGAGGGGCAAAGCCAACGCATACACTAGCCATGAACCTTGGGGGAAAGGGATAGCAATAATGTAACGACTGAAATTAAAATCCTAAATTAAGAAAGAAAGGGTAGTCAGAAGAGGGG
>NC_056566.1:3435319-3454877 GCF_013358625.1 Macadamia integrifolia
AAAGTGATTAAAGCAAAAATAAAGAAGAACTAAAACTAAAGAGTGAGAGAGGGAGAGAGAGAAGAAAACTAAGCATAAACTAGAAAATAAAACTAAGGGAAAAAAAATAATTAGGAGGGGGGAGGAAGGGGCTTTTATAAGGGTTTTGTCTTGCCTCCTTCCTCCTACAAGTCTTCTTTAAGAGAAGAAAGAAAATAAAATAAAATAAAATCTAGGTAAAAATCCTCATTCTCTGAGATATTGTGTGAGGAAAGAGAGAATCCGTTTCTAAAATTAACAAATTCTATTCCTTCCTTGCAATTTTAACCAATATCTTGCAATCTTGATTAAATCATAAAGGAATCTCTGCATAGCATCTTCAAGATCTTGTGAGGTGGCAAGGAGAAAGAATAATCTTCAGGATTTTGTAGGAGAGAGGATGTGGTACCAATGAGTGGGTCCCACCTTTGGATTGGTTCTTTATTCACTTTAAGCACTTTCTCTTGTAAACTTGGAAACTAAAAAAAAAACAAGAAAAATAAAAGTAGTACTATCCAAAGTGGGGCAAAATGTACACTTATATCCCTAAGATTTCACACATTATTGTGTTCATCAAATTCCCTCATAATTGACTTTTACTCGTCCACGAGCAAGATAAATAAATAAAGAAATGAAAGAAAAAGCATAACTCACTTTCGTAGGAATCACGGTTGCACTTAGCATATGCAACAAGCCTTTAAACCCCTAAGTTACCCTAGTGGACGAGTTGTGTCTCGTGGCTGTTTACAGTGAATATACACCCAAAATTCAGAATAAATAAATCCCAACCTTAGCTAAAGGTAAGGCTCATACCGATCTAGAGCAAAGATAATTTTTCTTACAAGGGACCCCCACACTTGAACTTTTATTACCCTTAATCAATTCCAGGCACTAGCATATTTCTTAATTTGGAACTCACCTCGTCTCTTCCAAAACATCCTTATCTTAAGACAAAACCACTTGTGAAGAAATAAGGAACCAATGACTAAGGCGTTGGAGTGTTTTTTATCAAAACATATTACTAAGCATTAATGACATTTGCACATTTTTTTCTCCTTTTTTTTTTTCGCTTAAACTCTATTCTACTCCACTACTTTTGGCCTGAATGACATGGTGGAGCAAACACCAAACACCCAATTTATTATGTAGCTTCATTTTTTGCATATGCCGACAAAGACAGTGATGCTAGAGTTCCTTCAGAAGTTTCCTCCCAAGGAATTTCAATCAAGACACCACGCTTCCTGAGGCGCGATGCCCTGTCTAGTTCTAAGGGAATCAACTCTTATTCTTCTTTATACCACATTTCACATTTCATTTAAAATTGTGCATTTGTCAACCCATGCCAAATTAAAAAGAAGGTCTCAACTCCAAATCAAAAGTACAAGGAACCCACAGACTTACATATGGTCCATCACCATAAAACAAGGGTCTCTTATTTTCAAAAGAAAGTCCCATCTCAAGGCACATGCTTGTTTCTTTCTTCTCAATAGGGTTTTATACGTTCAAAATGGGTAACTTAGTCAAAACTTTTATTTTCATACATCAAGCAACCGAATGGTATGATCATTAGCCAAAAGCCAAAGTAGGACTTCATCCTTAGCAAGCTCAAAAATAAAAAGAAAAACAAACAAAACAAAGTAAAAAAAAAACAAAAACTGGTTTCCCTCCCCCACACTTAAGTCATGCAATGTCCTCAATGCATGGAAAGAATTAAAAGCAAAGACAATGCAAGGGGGTCATACCTGATTAAAAGTTAGTCATCAGTGTAAAGAGGTTCATGGAGATCCATGACCTCTTCACTACTAGTAGTAGGAAACTCGAGGAACGGTTTCAAACGCTGACCATTAACCTTCGAAATTACCCCTGTTCCTGGATTCAAAATCTCCACAGCCCCATGGGGATATACATTATGAACAATAAATGGGCCATCCCATCGGGATCTAAGCTTACTAGGAAAAAGATACAATCGAGAGTTGTACAATAAGACCTTATCACCAATTGCAAAAGATTTACGCAGAATGTGTTTATCATGGAAAGCTTTGGTCTTTTCCTTATAAATTCTAGAACTTTCATAGGCTTCATTCCTAAGTTCCTCCAACTCAGATAGTTGGAGCCTACGATGAATTCCCGCATCAGACAAATCAAAGTTAAGCTTCTTAATGGCCCAAAAGGCCTTATGCTCCAACTCAACTGGTAAGTGACAAGCTTTTTCATACACCAAACGGTAGGGAGACTGACCAAGGTCAGTCTTGAATGCAGTCCGATGGGCCCACAAGGCATCAATGAGCCTAAGGGACCAATCCTTACGGTTGGGATTAACAGTTTTCTCCAAGATTTGTTTGATCTGCCTATTAGACACCTCCACTTGGCCACTAGTTTGGGGGTGATAAGGGGTAGATAACTTATGGGTGATCCCATACTTTTTCATTAGGACCTCAAAAGGTCGATTACAAAAATGAGTACCTCTATCACTAATTATTGCACGTGGTACACCAAAGATGGAAAAAATGTTCTCTTTGAGAAACTGGACCATCACTTTGTGGTCATTAGATTTACAAGGTATGACCTCTATCCATTTAGAAACATAATCAACAGCCAAAAGTATGTACAGATTCTCAAAGGAATTAGGGAATGGTCCCATAAAATTGATGCCCCATACATCAAAGATCTCAACTACCAAAATAGGGTTGAGGGGCATCATGTTCCTCTTATTGATACTGCTAAAAAACTGGCAGGTAGGACAAGCCTTGCAAAAATTAAAAGCATCTTTAAAAAGAGTGAGCCAATAAAATCTGCATTGGAGAACCTTTGCAGTAGTTTTCTTAGGTCCAAAGTGTCCACCACATGCATGATCATGACAAAAAGAGATAACAGAATGTTGCTCATGATCAGGAACACATCGTCGGATAATCTGATCCGGACATATCTTAAACAAATAAGGATCATCCCAGAAAAAGTGCTTAACTTGGGAATGAAATCTATACTTATCTTGGGTGGTCCAGTGATCCGGAGTCACACCTGAAACTAAGAAGTTGACAATGTAAGCAAACCATGGTTCACTGGACACTGTAAATAACTGTTCATCTGGAAAGTTCTCATTGACTGGAGAATCGACAGTCAAGGAATTGGGAAACCGGGATAAATGGTCTGCAACTAGGTTTTCAACTCCTTTTTTATCCCTAATTTCTAAATCAAACTCTTGCAAAAGTAAACCCACCTAATGAGATGGGCTTTGGCATCCTTCTTCTGAACTAAGTATCTGAGAGCAGAATGATCAGTATACACCACCACATGTGAACCAACTAAGTAAGACCGAAACTTTTCTAATGCAAGCACAACCGCTAAAAATTCTTTTTCAGTGGTTGTATAATTGAGTTGTGCATCATTTAAGGTCCTACTAGCATAATAAATGACAGTGGGCAACTTATTAATCCTTTGACCCAAAACCGCTCCTATGGTAAAATCTGAAGCATCACACATCAGTTCAAAAGGTTCAATCCAAACAGGTGGTTGAACAATGGGTGCATTGGTCAACTCCTTCTTGAGTTGTTTGAAGGATTCTAGGCATTCTTTAGAAAACTCAAAAGTTTGATCTTTGGCAAGTAATGAAGTGAGAGGTCGGGCTAACTGACTAAAGTTCTTAATAAACCTTCTGTAGAAGCCCGCATGCCCTAGAAAAGATCGGACGTCCTTAACAGATTGAGGAGGTGGTAAATTATCAATTAAATCCACTTTGGCTCTATCTACCTTAATTCCCTCCTTAGATATTACATGGCCTAAAATAATACCAGATTTAACCATGAAATGGCATTTCTCCCAATTCAAAATCAAATTCTTAGATATGCACCTTTTTAAAACTAGAGAAAGATGATGAAAACATTCAGAATAGAAATTCCCATGAATTGAAAAGTCATCCATAAATACTTCTAAGAATTTTTTGACCATGTCAGAAAATATGCTCATCATGCATCGTTGGAATGTAACAGGGGCATTACAAAGCCCAAAAGGCATACGCCTGTAAGCAAATGTTCCATATGGCATGCAAAAGTGGTCTTATGTTGGTCCTTTAAAGCAATTGGGATCTGGTTATAGCTGTAATATCCATCAAGAAAATAATAGTATTCATGTCCAGCTAACCTCTCTAACATCTGATCAATGAATGGCAATGGGAAGTGGTCCTTCTAGGTTGCCACATTAAGTTTCCTGTAGTTTATGCACACTCTCCACCCAGATTGGACACGGGTTGAAATTAGTTCATTATTGGCATTGGGAACTACAGTCACACCAGACTTCTTAGGCACTACGTGAACTGGGCTTACCCATTGGCTGTTAGAAATAGGATAAGTTATTCCATGATCCAAGCACTTTAGGATCTCTTTCTTAATAGCTTCCATCATCACTGGGTTAGCTCTTCTTTGGAGTTCTGTGGATGGTTTGGAATCCTCCATAAGATATATATGATGTTGCACAATAGAAGGGCTTATACCCTTGATATCAACCATGGTCCAACCTAGGGCTTCCTTATTATCTTTTAACACTTTAAGTAACTTATCTTCCTGGTTAGAAGTCAAATTTGAATAAATTATTACAGGAAGAGTCTGGTTAGGCCCTAAGAAAACATACCTCAAATTAGATGGCAACTCCTTAAGATCTAGCTTAGGGGGTTCAACTATGGAAGTTTTGGGAATGGAATTGGAAAGGGGTCCTAAGGGCTCTACAAGTGTGTGAAGACTCAAGACTTCAGAAAAGAAATTTTCACTATCATCGTCCAACTCATCCATACACTCTTGGAATTCTAAATCAAAATTAATATCAAAGTTGGTAATTAAATCATCAGAAAAATCCAGAAAATCTTCAATCATATTAATCTCTTCTTCCATATGTGGTTGCTTGCCTATCCTAAACATGTTAAACTTAACAATTTGGTTACCAAAAGATAATCTTAGGAAACCATTCCGACAGTTGATTAATGCATTACTAGTAGCCAAGAATGGTCTTCCTAGAATTATTAGGATCTCATCCTTAGTTGAGAAGGGCTTGGTATCTAATATAATGAAATCAACAGGGAAAATAAATTCCCCCACCTTTAGTAAGACATCCTCAACCATCTCTTTAGGAATTTTAACAGACTTATCTGCCAACTGAAGAGTAGTTCTAGTGGCTTTCAATTCTCCCAATCCAAGTTGCTTGTACACATGGTAAGGTAAAAGATTCACACTTGCACCAAGGTCAAGTAAGGCATGCTCAATGTAGGTGTTGCCTATGACACAAGATATGGTAGGGCTCCCTGGATCCTTATACTTAACTGCTATAGGCTGAATAATTATGGAACTAATGTTACCTGCCAAGAACGCCTTTTTAGGCACACTAGTGATACGTTTGTGAGTACACAAATCTTTTAGTACCTTTGTATGGGCGGGGATCTGGGATATGACATCCAAAAGGGGGATGTTCACTTCTATCTTTTCGAAGACTTCTAAAATTTTATCCATGGAAGCAGTCTTCCTTTTGTTTACCAAGCGATTAGGAAATGGGACAGGATGAACATAAGGATTGTTAGGGATTTTCCCCTATTCAAAAGAATCATTTTTTGTTTCCTCAACCAAATCATCTTTAGTTTAAAAAAAATCTTTAGGTTCATCAGACGAACCTAAAACAAGAGGCACACTTGTGTCCTCAACTGAAGGAGAGTTAACATGAGTAATAGATGAGAAAGATTTAGGAACGCTCTGTTGGTACTCTCTACCACTCCTAAGGGCATAAACAACATTATATTGTTAGAGAGCCTTTGTTGGGTCTGACCTTGTACTATATTCAGTGGTACATTAGTTGATGTTTGTGAACTAATTGGTTGATGATGCCTAGGGTTAGGCTCTGGTTAACTGGGTAAATTTCCTTTCTCCCTCTCCCGCATAATTGAGAAAACTTGAGTGAGTTTTCTCATAAGATTTTGATGGCTTATCATGAGGAGGGCCATATTTTTTTTCAAGTCACTTATTCTACTTGCATCTCCAGTGTTGGTAAACCCAGGGGGTTGCTGATAAGATGATAGGAGAGGGGCCTAGGAAAACTAGCCTGAGGTCCTACATTTGACCTAAGAAAAGTATTTTGAGAAAAATATTGTTGTGCAAAGGGAGGCCTTTGAAGTCCAGGTTGACCTTGATTATGGAAATTGGAAGGCCCTGCTTGGTTTCCCTGATTCCAAGAGAAATTTGAGTGATTTCTCCATCCTGGATTGTAGGTATTACTATATGGATTATTCTGGTATAAGGCATTAACACTATCATTAGAAGTGCCCCCAGAGGTGTTGGGGCATTCTTCTAGGAGATGTCCAGGGGACTGGCATCAAGCACAAATCTTAACCAAATTAACTGATGATGGCTCTCTAGGAACAATAGCCTCAATTCTCTTGATTAGGCTATCCAAATGGGCTTCCTTGGCTATTATCCCATCCACAAAATATCATTTTTCTCCTATGATTCTTCCACTCTCTTGGGTTGATTCCCACTCACGGGTTTGTCAACTAAGTCAAGTAAGAATTTCTATGCCTTTCCTTCATCTGTAAAGGATGTGAATCCCTCAGGGCACATAGACTCTATCATTTGTTTAGTTGGGTAATCAATACCCTCATAAATTATTTGACATAAATTCCATAGGTCTAGGCCATGGTGAGGGCATTCTTGGAGTAGATCCTTGAATCTCTCTATAAGTTTGGAAAATGACTCACTAGGCTTTTGCCTAAACTGAAGGATATTACTTCTAAGCTTATTGGTCTTGTGAGTTGGGAAAAAATTCTTAAGGAAGACAACTGTGAACTGTTCACATGAGGTTATGGAATTTGTGGGTAACCCATACAACCACTTCTTAGCTTGGTCTTTCAATGCAAAAGTGATAAACCTAAGCTTAACAACATCATCAGAAAGCTATTGGATCTTAATTAGAACACATACTTTTTCAAATTCCCTTAGAAATAGGTATGCATCCTCAGAGGTCAACCCATGGAAGTGGGGCAACATAGTGATATATTGAGATTTGAGTTCAAAATTATTGCCCTGGGCTTGTGGTAGAATTATGCAGGAAGGTTGGGCTGTTCTAGCAGGGTAGAACCTATCTTTCAGAGATTTAGGTGAAGGGTTTTGCTGTTGGTCTCCCATATTGAATGGTTTTAAAGAGAGCAAACATATAGGGTCACTACTTGTTGGATCTCTTCTTTTTAACCGATTCTTAGTATTACGTACCCACCTAATACTCATGCAACAGAAAACTACCCACAACTAGAGTAAGACAAGCACAAAAGAATGGATAGAAAAACCTTTTTTTTTTATGATTTTTATAATTTTTTGGTTTTTTTGATTTTTTTGACTTTTTGGGACCTTACTGGCAGGGATCCGGGGTTGCTCAGGTTAATTCCTGAGGTACTACTACAGGGCGAAACCTGTCTTTATCATACTATGAGGCATGGCGACCTCTACCGATACAACTATTATTGCAAGTTGTTCTTCTCATGAATTGAATAAAAGAAAAAGCAAAAGCAAAACAAAGCAAACAAAGCACTCCAATTTACCAAAAGAAAGCGAAAAATAACATAAAACTGTCTCCCTGGCAACGGAGCCAAAAACTTGTTTAGTAGAATAGAGTTTAAGCGAAAAGAAAAAAGGAAAAAAAATGTGCAAATGTCATTAATGCTTAGTAATATGTTTTGGTCAAAAACACTCCAACGCCTTAGTCATTGGTTCCCTATTTCTTCACAAGTAGTTTTGCCTTAAGATAAGGATGTTTTGGAAGAGACGAGGTGAGTTCCAAATTAAGAAATATGCTAGTGACTGGAATTGATCAAGAATAATAAAAGTTGAAATGTGGGGGTCTCTTGTAAGAAAAATTATTTTTGCTCTGGATCGGTATGAGCCTTACCTTTAGCCAAGGTTGGGATTTATTTATTCTGAATTTTGGGTGTATATTCACTGCAAACACCCACTAGACACAACTCGTCCACTAGGGTAACTTAGGGATTTAAAGGCTTGTTACACATGCTAAGTGCAACCGTGATTCCTATGAAAGTGAGTTAGGCTTTTTCTTTCATTTCTTTATTTATTTATCTTGCTCGAGGACGAGCAAAAGTCAAGTGTGGGGGAATTTGATGAGCACAATAATGTGTGAAATCTTAGGGATATAAGTGCACATTTTTCCCCACTTTGGATAGTACTACTTTTATTTTTATTTTTGTTTTTTTAGTTTCCAAGTTTACAAGAGAAAGTGCTTAAAGTGAATCAAGAACCAATCCAAATGTGGGACCCTCATTGGTACCACATCCTCTCTCCTATAAAATCCTAAAGATTATTCTCTCTCCTTGCCACCTCACAAGATCTTGAAGATGCTATGCAGAGATTCCTTTCTGATTTAATCAAGATTGCAAGATATTGGTTAATATTTCAAGGAAGGAATAGAATTTGTTAATTTTGAAAATGGATTCTCTCTTTCCTCACACAATATCTCAGAGAATGAATATTTTTACCAAGATTTTATTTTATTTTATTTCCCCTTCTTTCTACAAGTCTTCTTTAAGAAAAGAAATAAAATAAAATAAAATAAAATCTTGGTAAAAGTCCTCATTCTCTGAGATATTGTGTGAGGAAAGAGAGAATCCGTTTCCAAAATTAACAAATTCTATTCCTTCCTTGCAATATTAACCAATATCTTGCAATCTTGATTAAATCAGAAAGGAAATCTCTGCATAGCATTTTTAAGATCTTGTGAGGTGGCAAGGAGAGAGAATAATTTTTAAGATTTTGTAGGAGAGAGGATGTGGTACCAATGATGGGTCCCACCTTTGGACTGGTTCTTGATTCACTTTAAGTATTTTCTCTTGTAAACTTGGAAACTAAAAAAAGAAAAAGAAAAATAAAAGTAGTACTATCCAAAGTGGGGCAAAATGTACACTTATATCCCTAAGATTTCACACATTATTGTGCTCATCACTAGGCTATGTGGTTTCCAATGAAGGTATCAAGATGGATCCTAGCAAGGTGGAGACAGTCACAAGCTGGCCTATCCCAACATCTATTTATGACATTCGGAACTTTCATGGTTTAGCCTCATTTTATCGGCGCTTTATCAAGAATTTCAACACTTTCATCTCTCCTATCACTGAATATTTAAAAGGAGGCAATTTCAAGTGGACCAAAGACGCACAACAAAGCTTTGAACTCCTTAAAAAGAAGGTAGGTTTTTGAAGGTGATTGTGATGCTTTAAACATGGGAATTGGTGTTGTTCTTAGCCAAGAAGGAAAGCCTATTGCATTCTTTAGTGAAAAATTAAATAATTCCCGCAAGAACTACTCCACATATGATAAAGAGTTTTATGCTATTGTTAAAGCTTTGGATTATTGGTAGCATTATTTATTATTCAAGGACTTTGTTTCTTTTCAGATCATGAAGTCTTGAAGTATATTAATACTCAACACAAGCTCAACAACCGGCATGCCGAGTGGGTATAATTTCTTTAATCCTTTACTTTTCTTATCAAACATAAATCTGGAGTTCATAATCAAGTGGTGGATGCCTTAAGTAGAAGACATTCCACACTTACCACAATCCAAGTGAATGTCTTAGGTTTTGATATGATCAAAGAACTATATGATGATGATCCCAACTTTGGAAATATTTGGAAAGCATGTTCTAAGGGACCCACTCAATAATTTTTGTTGCAAGATGGATTTCTTTTAAAAAACAATTGTTTATGCATTCCTAAATGTTCTCTAAGGGAAGCCATTGTCAATGAAGCCCATGGTGGAGGTCGAGCTGGACACTTTGGAAGAGATAAAACTCTCTTTCTTATAAAAGAAAATTTCTATTGGTCTCAAATGGAGAGAGATATTAAAAGACATGTGGAGCGATGTAGAATTTGTCACATTGCCAAAAGTCATGCCCAAAATACCGGTTTATACACTCCATTATAGGTGCCAATGGCTCCTTGGGAAGGTGTGAGCCCAGATTTTGTGGTAGTTTACCTTGAACCCAAAGAAGTAAAGATTCTATCATGGTGGTCGTTGATCGGTTCTCTCAAATGGCACATTTTGTGCCATGTAACAAGACTCTTGATGCTACTCATGTAGCAAATCTTTAGTTTCAAGAGATTGTGAGACTTCATGGTATCGCTAAGACAATCATGTTTAATCGGGATTCTAAATTTATAAGTCATTTTTGACACACACTTTGGAGGAAGCTTAGCACAACGCTTCAATTCAGTTCCTCCCATCATCCTCAGACCGATGGACAAACTGAAGTTATTAATAGAAGCCTGGGAAATCTTTTAAGGAGTTTAATTAGAAGCAACTTGGGCCAATGGGATTTTATTTTGGCTCCAGCTGAATTTTCTTACAATCGTTCTTCAAGCCAAACAATTGGGAAAAGTCCATTTGAGGTTGTTTATGGTAGGAATCCTATAAGACCATTGGACTTAGCTACTCTTCCCATCACTCAATAACTTAGTGGAGAAGTTGAGGATCAAGCTAACTACATCAAAAGGCTACATGAACAAGTTTGTGAGAAAATCATAAAACACAATAAGAAGTATCAAGAAAGAGCAAATAAGCATCGGAAGCCTACTGCCTTTAAAGAAGGAGATCTAGTATGGATCCATCTTTGGAAAGAAATATTTCCTCGAGAATGTCATGGTAAGCTTAAACCTAGGGCTGATGGTCCGTTCAAGGTGTTACAAAAGATTGGAGAAAATGCTTATAAAATTGAACTCCCTAGTGATTATGTTGTTTCAACAACATTCAATGTTGTGGACCTTTCTCCCTATCATGAAGAAGAAAAGCTAGAAAACTCAAAGAAGAGTTTATACATAGTAGAAGTGTATGATACAGGAGCATTTTCAAATGGGCCAACAACCCATTCCAATAAACCCACAAGCCCAAGCCAAAGGATAAAAGCTAAAAATAAAAGTTGTAGTCTAAGATTTTGACGTAATTTCACGGAGACACCTGAATCCACTTTGAAGGAACTAGAAATCAGGCCACATATGGATGGAAATATCTAGAAGTTTATTTTTCAACAAAAATAAAAAAAATGATGCATCATTTGTTATTTTCTAGAAGA
The DNA here is from genome assembly GCF_013358625.1 of Macadamia integrifolia. Lineage (NCBI taxonomy): Eukaryota > Viridiplantae > Streptophyta > Magnoliopsida > Proteales > Proteaceae > Macadamia > Macadamia integrifolia. The sequence continues at coordinate 3,446,438 of NC_056566.1, forward strand.
AGTTATGATCGTTTTGGTAAAATGTGTCTAGGCTGACTTAGAAGTCCGAAATTCATCTTTTTAGTCCAACTTCCATTCAAAGTTGGTTCTAGAACTTCTTGGGTACCTCAACCATTATGTTTCTAGAGTCTTCAAGATGTGAAGAATGTCTCTCAAGGTTCCCAAGGTCCCCAAGGTCCTTTCCTATTGGATAGTTGTTTGTTTTCCCCATGTTTGTTTTTTCCAATTAGTCTTAGTTTCATTCTTGAAAATTTCCTATGCTTGGAAGGTTGTTCTATACTCATCTATATAAAGCTTACACTAGTGAATGAAATGCATACTTGGAGTTTATTCATAATTTGAGCCTTTGACCTTTGAGAAGAAGTAGTTCTTTTTGAGTTCTCTTATCCCTTAGGTGGATTTCCTTTGGGTGGCGAGTTCTTTTTTTTTTTATTTTTTTTTCTTTTGAATTGATCACTTGTGTTACCTCCTAATTCTCTATAATTTTCCTGCGTCAGGTGGGTACCAACTAGTCAGCCGGTTGTAATGATAGAATACAACTTTTCTGGGTTTTTGTTTGTGCGGCCCACATCTCCATAGCATAGTTCCCCATACTTTTACTATAATTAGAGGCTTGTTTGGGGATCCTAATCCACTTTTTACTTCAAGGGGTAGTGACGTTTAAGTTAGGTTAAAACTTAGGAATTTAGTTCACCAGTATTAGGTACAACATAAGGGCTAGCCAAACAGACCCTTAGGTCTATTTTGTGCAGTCATATAAATAGGGGGTTTTAAGGGTTTAAGGATTAAACTCTCACCCTAAATTTGTTTGCTGCAAACAGTAAACAGAAGAAGAAGGAAAAGAGAAGAAGAAGAAAAGAGAAGGAAGAAGAAGAAGTAAGGAGAGACTTAGTTCACCTGAGGCTTCTACTGGACTAGTGCTGTCCCTAGGTATGTGTTACTACTCTAGTACAGTAGAAAATTGATGTACCATAGAATGGAGAAGTAGGGTTTAGGGGTTCAATCCAATTGGAGGTAGTCATGGCTGTCCAGTAGGAAAAGCCCCAATTTCAGTGGGCTACTGGGATCCAAATTCACAGGAACTCTATCTCTACCAAACCCTAGAACCCAAGATTTTTTCTAATTCAGTAGTAATAGTGAAATTTGAATGGAATCATGGATGTATGGGAACTAAGGTAGGGAATTATTTTAGGTCTTATAATTATAAATCCCTTCTCTAAAGGTATTACTTGAATCCAATCAAGGAGGGAATTTAACTCTATGGTCTTAATCTTTAGATTCCAACCTTAATTGATGAAGTAGACTTGGGAACAAGGGGTCAATTCTACAGAATTGTGATGGTCTCTGTGAAACCCCAAAATTTATTGCAGCACTGAAATTTACTATCACAGAATCCAACAATGAGACCTAACATGGGTATTAAAACCCCACAGGTTCAATTCAGATTTCAGGGAGAGGATGGAAACCCAATTACACCAAATCAGTGTTAAGTAGAGTGGGCAGAATCAAATTCTGTGGAAAACAGAGGAACCGACAGGTGTCGATCGGCCTATCGGTTGGGGTTCTAGAAGCCCACATTGACTACTATGAGTGGGCAGTAAACCTAAACTTGAATTGGGGTCTGTATACACATATTACATCAGAAACAGACCTGGGGAGAAATACAAGGCACTGCTCGGGGTTCTGTAAATCTAGAAAGACTGCTAGTGAACCCACAGGAGACCCAACCCACTTGTGCGACCCACTAGTGGTTTCCCTATCAGGTAACCTTGTCAGTGGGGAAAATTAGGAACCTAGATTGTGTAGTAGAGGAAAGCCAGATACCCAATCAGAATTTGAAGTTCTGAGGTGATGTTTATTAGACAGGCTGGAGTAGTATTGTAGGATTTTTATTATAAAATAATTATTTAAATATCCTGTGTAATAGGTAATATAACTTGCGGTGAGGACATATATTTGAATCAAGAATCCGGATTTCGGGAGTTTGGACACCGAAGTGAGTGGGTGCTCTGACTTGTTTTATGGAGTGTTTAATTATTTTAATTTTTGCTTGTATTTCATGCATATTGCTGTGTGCATATTATTATTATTATTTCTATGATACTACCCTGGTGAATTTGACAACTGGAAGAAGGTAAGATAGGTAAGATGGGACACTTGAGAGTGCCCGGCATTTATTGGGTTGTGATATGAATGGTTAATGATTAGATATGCATCATGTAGAATTTGTGGGTTAGGTTATCACCACCCGAGTGCTACAACCCCTTGTCAGTAGGGGGTGAGGTATTGACTGATCCTGACCCGTGGCTGCCTAATTAGCAGTACACTTCTATGGTACGACGTATTGTACCTAGAGATGGATAGCAGTAGGGTACGACATATTGTACACTTGATTGCCTAGGGTTACTAACCTAGGAGTTAGCTGGGGGACCGAGGTTCTTTCTGGGACTGACGGACTTCTGCTTGCATTGAGCTTGTATTCCTAAGTCTTGACATACTGGGAAGGGAATACCATCTACGTTGCGTAGCACTATACCACTATTGCAGATTTAGTAATGGACTAGGAAGTAGTGTAACTTAAATGGATTCATGAGCATCATATAAGGTGTGGAGTATGCATTGCATCATTTGTATTGTGTTTCTTTGCTTGTCCCTACCCCCTCACTGAGCATGACGTGCTCACCCCTCTTTACTTACTCTTTCTAGATGATGAGACCAGTGTTTTGCCCCTTGCCAGCACTGATCATGAGACGGTGGCCATGGACCCTCTGGTCAGTATTCCAAAGGCTGATACCGACCACGGATCTGAGTGTGGATGTGATGATTGTGCCTATGGAGGCCAGTTCTTCTGAAGAATATGATAGACAATTCAGATTCTCTTTTTGTGTTTTTGTATTCCATTGGATCACGTACTTTGATATGTAAATGTTTATTGCTGATGTATCGAGGACTGTGTAAATATTTGTCTTGGAAAGTATGCTGAGATTGTAAATATATTTATCACTTAGCTGACACTGGAAAATATGTAATATATGAAATATTGCTAGACTATTATATGTATGACTCATAATCTATGATAGTGTAGTTGTGGTGCTATGATTTTGCTTTCCTAGTCTAGATCCTAGAGAAATAGGTTGACTGGATATGATAAGATGTCCAGTGCCCCAAACCTTAGCCTTCTAGAGGCAGGGTGTGACACTACTGGTCCCCTCCAAGACAAATGGGATATTGCCAACTATCTGGTAATGTCCTATCTCATCAATTCTATGACCCCATCAATTGCTAGGGGCTACTTATTGCTTGATACTTCTGACCTTAGTTGGAAAGTTGTGAAAGAGACCTATTCCAAGTGAGCACTAATGTTCAGTGCTTTGAGTTGAGGAAGAAGCTTCATAGGGCAACCCAGAGGGAGCTAATTGTGTCCCACTATTATTCAAAATTGCATGGTATGGCATGAAATCAATTATTATGCAGCATATCAGCGCTACTGACGTTGTAGGTTTTAAGAAGTATGAAGAAATGCTACGAGTCTGATTTCCCGATAGGGTTGAATTTTGAATATGATCCGGGGCTAATGCTGATTGTGTAACTAATTAAATAATTTCGTTCTTGTTGGAAGTGAAGTTAAGGAAAATGATATATTAAAGAAAAAAGTCAACTTTTCTAATCATTACCAACAATGATTGTGTATCTAGAATGGAAAGAAAATGGAATTAAAAAAAAAAAAAAAAAATCGAAACTGCTTTAATCATTACCAACAAATTCTTTGAATTTGAATTGGAAAAAAAAAAAAAAGAAAGAAAGAATCCGTTTGGAAAGTAAAATTATTATACTTGGTAATAATGATTCCAAAAGTTTCCATTTTCTTTCTTTCTTTTTTTTTTTTTTTTCTGCCCTTTACATGCAACCTCACTGAGCTTGCATTCATTTCCTGGGAAATATGCTGATCAATATTAAATTGGTTGTTTGTACTTACGGTCTCATCAACTTGTAGCTATAATGCCATTCACTCTTTCATAAACACTGTAAAAGGAACCTTCTGTTAAAATTGGCAATTCATCCATAACGAACTGTCCATTGGGTAAAGTGTTTCAAGAAGCATCTTACCTGTACTCGAATTATTTGGCAGCACTCTTGCGACCTTTGAAAACAGGATTAATTCCCCCCGGACGGTGGACAGTGTTCATTCAGCCTTGGAGTAGCAGCCGAAGAACTTGTCAAGTGAACTCCCCAAGAAGGATTCCTAAATTAAAGTAATCCTATCTGTGTTGGGCTTCATCTTCCGAAATCATATGGGTAGGCCGATATTTTGTAGCTTTTGAGCTGTTGTCTTTCCATCAGTGTTAAAGACAGTTAATAAGGACATGATTACATATCTCACTGGTAATCGTGGGTCTCCTTGAAGTTCAATACTCTATTTTTGATAACATTGTTCACGAAGCAGCATATTTGGAGTCATGTAGTTTCTCTAATCCAATGTAAGGAAATAGTTAGTTGATTCCTTTGCTAGGAAAAGTCAGTCAACGAGGTATAGGATCAATTGGACCATCTCATCAATAAATTTCCTTTTACCAAGTAAAACCTTCAGAGCTTACTTGATGGGTGATCCGTGTTAAACCTTTAAAACTAGTATCAACGATCAATAAAGTGTGAGATAGTAATGGCCACCATTCCTACATACATACCACCACAATTCTGACTATTGATCGGAATTGGCCGGACTTGGTTGAAAGCCTAGAAACTTGAATTGGGAAGAAGAGGTAAAGATTTCCTAAAGTCTACTTTTTTGGAGTTTTTGATTTAATAAACTTTGGGATTGCTATGGAAGGGAAGTTTATTGAGTTTACTAACTAAAAAATGAAAATCAAACATGAAACCTGACAATTCGAATACAGTTGCAGAACTCGTCTGGAATCATAAATGGCCACCATTCCTACATACATACCACCACAATTCTAACTATTGATCGGAATTGGCTGGACTTGGTTGAAAGCCTAGAAACTTGAATTGGGAAGAAGAGGTAAAGATTTCCTAAAGTCTATACTTTTTTGGAGTTTTTGATTTAATAAACTTTGGGATTGCTATGGAAGGGAAGTTTATTGAGTTTACTAACTGAAAAATGAAAATCAAACATGAAACCTGACAATTCGAATACAGTTGCAGAACTCGTCTGGAATCATTTTGATTCTAATTGGGTGATTCACTTGATCGGATTCTGATTCCTCAAATTCCGGTAGAATTAAATTTAGCAAAGTAAATCCAATTGACAAAGTCATGCAGTATAATTAAATTTAGCAAATTCATTTAACAAAGACCTGCAATATAATTAATTTAACAGTTAAATTGAGTAAGATACCTTTAATGATATTTTAGGCTGTTATATATTATAGGTAATCGACAATGTTTTGACGACCCTAAAGAAATTGAACCTTTGTGGAACACCCCTTTTTTTATTTATAACTTATGATACCTTTCCCTTTCCCTTATGGTTATAGAATGTTATAAAATTTGTAATGCCTCCTCATGTAACTCAATTTTTCATATTGAAACGTAACTCATGTGCGGTTCTTGTCAACTCACCCAATTTATCGCAGCATGAAACAAATCGCAACAGGAATGAACCCAGGATATCACTCAATTGGCATTCAATTTAGAATCATGTACTTTTGCTTTTATATATTCTCAAAAAAGAAAAATAGTTTGGCCTATTGATTGGTCCTTGACGTATAAAACTGATTTGACCTATTTTCACTCACTGACTTTAATTTGAAATCTATGGTAGTGCATTAATTGGTCTGCTCAACGCCTGAACCTATCCAATTAGGTGGACCATGAGCATAGGCCGCACCCCCCACCTCATTGGAACAGTAAGTGGCGAAGGAAAAGATCGCATTTACCTAGCTATAATGGGAAAGGAAAAATCACAAGAAAAACATGCCCTCCAAGCTTTGTTTTTCTTTTTTTTTTTTTTTCACTTGGAACTCCTATACATATGACATTGATCCCATCTTTCGACAGAACCTAGAAGTGAGTGAGAGCTGGGATTTCTTGAAATAGTGACCAAATCAATGGATCTCATTGAGAAAGAGAGTGCTAAAGAGTTGTTCCATGCTCAAGCTCGTATATGGAACCCTATATTTGCCTTCATAAACTCTGTCACTTAAGTGTGCAGTTAAGCTAGGCATACTAGACATTGTCAACAACCATCACCAACCCATTACCCTCTCTGAACTAGTCATGAAGCTTGCCATCCCAAAGACCAAGACTGCTTTTCTGTTCCGCCTCAGGCGCTTGTTGGTGCACTCTAGCTTTTTCTCTCAGCAAGAAGAAGGATATATGCTAGGCTTCTCCTTAAGGATAATGCCAAGAGTGTGTCACCCTTCTTGCAAGCAAATCTTGATCCCATCATGATAACACCTTGGCATTTCCTTAGTGCATGGTTCCAGGGGGATGGTCTCAATCCATTCGAGACCGCGCATGGGAAGACCCTATGGGGCTATGCAGAGGAAGACAAAGGTTTCAACAAATTTGTCAACAAAGCAATGGCAAACCATGCTCGAGTGGTGATAAGTGTGGTTGTTACAAGGTGCAAGGTTGTGGCACTGGAACTGTGACTAAGACCATTGCTGAAACCTTCCCAAGCTTGAAATGTACAGTGTTTGACCTACCTCACGTGGTTGCTAATTTGGAAGGGAATGAGAACCTAACATATTGCAGGTGACATGTTTGAGTCCATCCCTCCTGCAGATGTAGTTCTGCTCAAGGCAAGTGAATTTCTTTTGCTTTCACTTTTTTATTTTTTTTTTCTTTTAAAAAATCTATGTTACTATTTTTCGCATAACAATAAACGGGATAGTCTATGTGATAAAGGACTAGATAAGCATCGATGGAAGAAAGCGAGGAAGAGAGAATTGCGAACAGGCCAATATTGCTCAATCCTGACGGAGGCTGGCCACCAGATAGAGGCAAACAAAAATTGATTACAGATTTCTGGAATCCCATTCACACGGGGAATAGGGATGATGCAACGAAATATAGTCCGATTGAGGAGAACAAGCTCTTGGAAGGTGAAGAGGTGAGAGGCGATAAACATGTAGGAGAAACTGAAGGCCAAAGATCTTATGCATCGGTGACAAAGAAGATGCTGCCGGAGGTGGATAACCTTCCAGACCCGATTTGAGTAGGGCCATTGACCAAGGTGGTGATATCACAAGAGGCCTATGAAGAAAAGCTTCAAAACTTTAATTTCACCCTGATCAGAAGAACAAACTTCAGATTTATTGGTATGGAAGATATTCGCAGAGACTCGGAAAATACATGGAATCTGAAGGGGAAGGTTACTTTGGCCCCTTTAGGAAAAGGGTTCATTCTTTTTGCTTTGAGAAGGAGAGGGATATGTCTTCAGTATGGAGGAGAGGACCAATTAAGGTAGGAAATCAACTGATTAGATTTTAGCGATGGCATTCGGAGTTCAGTATCCATGATAATCATACTCAAACCAAACTGGTTTGGGTTCGATTTCATGAGCTCCCGATGGAGTACTGGCATGAAAAGATCCTCCTGACCATAGCAAAAGCAACAGGAAGACCAGTGGCCTTGGATTGTAGAGCCCTGAATGGGATGATCTGCAGCTATGCCAGAGTCCTTGTCGAGGTGGAGTTGGGTGGTTCTAGGGTAGAGGAGATACAAGTGGAGCAGAAGCAACCTGGAAAGAATGAAATTTTCTGGTTTAAACAATGAGTGGTGTACGAGGATGACATTTCCCGTTGTACTTTCTGCAAAAAAATTGGGACACCAGACCAACCACTGTAGAGAGAAGATGAGGGATAGGAAGAATGATGCACATGAGTTTGCAGACCTTGCCGGTGGTGGGGAGAAGGGCCTGCGATCAATGGTGGTAGCCCCAGTCGTGAGAAATCTCCCAGAATGGTAGGAGATTTTACACATTCGGTTATGGAAACCATGGGTGAAGATAAGAATAACCATATAGAGGGCGATTTTTTTGTTGATTTATGCCAAGGGAATATTCCTAATAATGGAAATATCCATTCCAATGATTTTGGAGATTCAAATTCAAATCCTAGCCAGCACCTAGTGGGTCATGAGCTGGTTATGGTGAATAACCCATTAGGAGAGAACGAATATGGGTCGGACCAGGATACCATTCTTTCTGATGAAGAATCACAGAGATCTTTGGAACAAGGAGACCAGAGAGAAGAAGTTCCTATGGATCTAAGGGTTGATTCAGACAGAATGGGGGAGAACCAGGTTGCCCAATCTTTAAGACCTCGACAAAAAGTGATATACAACTTTGCCCTTGGAGACCGTGGAATAACTAGAGGAGGTAGAACTAATCGAGGTTAAGTATGGGAGGGGTCGGACCATATTGTGTCGGGGCTATCTCAAACCCAATTGGTGGGAGGACGGGCTATAGTGCATC
>NC_056566.1:3454977-3481399 GCF_013358625.1 Macadamia integrifolia
AATGTATTATGAGTCTTAGATTAAGCTAATTAAATAAGCCTAAACCTAGGATTAGTTTAGCAACTTATGAAACCCTAAATTAAACTAATTCGATTAATTGAGCCTGACCTAGATGGATGATCAATGAATTTGTGAGATCCTAAATTGAATTAATTAAAACGATTAAACCCAATCCCTAGTAATTTGAAATAAATTATTACAATCCTACTTTATCTAATTGGTAAAAAGATTTATAAATTAAATGAGACCTAATTAATTTATAAAAGTGAAACGGATTAATTACATTAAATGAATGCATTTTTACTAATCTACCTAATCTAGTGTAGGAGGATTAAACTAAACCTACGGTTAAATTGAACTAATTATGAAACCTAATTGCACTAATTATGTTTACCTTGAGCTAATCCTAAGATGAGTTAAACTTTTTCAAAACCCTAGTTAAGCTAATGAGAAGAGAATCTTTTAACTAATTAATCTAGTTAATTATCCTACATTAAATAACTAATTAATTGATTGATTAAAATAAACGATCTACTAGAGGGAAAAAGATTGGTAATTAAACAAATTTAATAAATTGAATTGAGTGAAGAAATTAAATGCAGTGATAAAAAAAACTGAATAAATTAACCACAATTAAATAAACAACAGTTGAAATGACTAATTAAGTTAACTAAGTTACTTTAATTAATCTAAATTAGTACTACACTAATGCAAGTGCATGTTGGAGTACAAAAGATAGGAGATAGTAGGAAAACCCAAATCCCCAATACGCACCTAATGCTACGAGCCGGTTTGAGGGGCCAGCCACGCCCGTCCTAAACTAAACACGCCCTAAACTACGTCCCATATATTATTAAGAGAGAAAAGAAAATAGAAAAAGAAAATCATTTGATTTTAGGACCCAAAACTAGGGAAATTTGAGATCCCTGGAAAGATTTTAGAAAGCGAAAGAAAACAAAAAAAAGGGGACAACTTATCAACATCATTTAATCCACAATGAACAATTAAGACTATGATGAAGAAAAACAAAAAAAAGCAGAAGGATTGTTCTGTTTTTGATTCAGAGAGAAGGAACAAAGAAAGAAAAAAAAGAAAGAAGAACATGGAGCCATAAAAAAAACAAACAATGGAGAGGGTGTTGTGTGGGGCGGCTGGGCTTAGTTAAGGAGAAGAAGTATAAGAAGAAAGAGAAGGGTGAGAGGTAAAAGGTGTGAAGAAGATGGGTTGCAGGTTTAGGTTTCAGCAAGGGAAAGAAGAAGAATGAGAGAAGGAGAAGAAGAAGAAGAGAAGGAGGAGAGGTTGAATTCGGTTAGGAGGAATAGAAGAGGAAGAAGAAGGGAGTGGAGTGGGGCGACCAGACTTTTCTGGTGAAGGTTCATAATCAGAACCGGATTCTATACCAGACTCATCATCATCTTCATTGTCGGATGTATGGCTAGTGACAACAGATCGGGTGACCGGGTTTTGAGTAGCCACGGGATTGGCAGTAGGCTTCTTGACTGGTGATTTTTGTCGGCAGAAGTTGGAGCTGTTGAAGAGGCTGTACTCCATCATACCAGAGAGCATATCGGTGATGTTGTGAGCAACTGAGAGGGAGACTGATGGAAGAGAGGAAGAAAAAGAAGAAGAAGAAGAAGAAGGAGAAGAAGGGAGTGGAGAGGGGCAGCTGGAGAAGAAAGTTGGAAGAGAGGAAGATGGGTATTAGGTTAGGATTGAGATCCTAATCTAAGGGTCTAGATTAAAAGAACAAAAAACAATTTAAAGAAAAAACTAAACCAAATTAAACTACTTAAGTAAACATGTTAAATAAAAAAAACCAATTAAACCTAATTAATCTAAAAGAATCAATTAAACCTAAATACCTTTAATTGGACCGGAATAAATCAATTCACATCTAATAAACCGTATTGAACCAAACTAAAACTAATTAAACATAATTAATCTAAATAAATCAATTATTAATAAATTAGAAACTAATATATTAAACTAATTCTAAATCGCTATTGGGAGAAAAAAAAAATACCTTAACCCAGCTTTAATCAAGAAACAAGGGGAGATAACCCTTGTGCTTCAAGCCCGAAATTGAACCAAACTGGACTAGGTCTCCCGACTCAAGGAAGGATTACACATTCAAAAATTTTTTACTTTGAGGGATTCTTTATTTAGAGAGAGGGAATTAGCAAAAACCTTCATGGGGCCATATTCCTTCTCTCAAATTTTTCTCCTCCCCTCTTTGGAAGAGAGGAAGGGCTATTCTTATAGCCTTGGGACTTGGGAACATTCTCTCATATTTCTGATGTTGGACTAAAAAATTAGAGAGAATTGTCCAAAAAGGCTTGCTTTTGAACAAAGGGGTTTGGGCGCCATGTGGCACCCTTTGGTTGCTCGGAATGGAATCTGATACCGAACTTTGGAGTCAACTTTCGGGGGTCATATATTTCAAAGCGTTTGTCGGAATTCGACGTGTAATATGTCGTTAGAAAGCTCAGCCCGAGCACTATCCAGTGATGTGAGACACGATTGTAGTCTCAACCGGGAACCTTTATGAAAATATGCATAAAATAGGGACCCGAATCATATAATAAAAGAGAGAATCGGGCATCGATTCGCATAGTTCTCGCATCAAAGTGTAATGTCCGACTTGAGGGGACAAATAACAATAATCCACAACATCAAATTCTAATTTTTGAAAACATTTTCTCTTGAAATTTTATAGGAAAGTATGGTCGTTTTCTACTCTAAGTTTGAAAATTCTCCAAGTCTAAAATATCCAACATGTAATGCTTTATATTGTCATCATTGCCGGGGGGTGACAAAATTCGGTGTCTACAATACCAACTTTCGGGTCCTTTTCTCAGGAATTGGGCCCTCAATCCTAGGTGGTGACTCCAAACCATTTTGTATGATCCCAATCCCCCGTGTTGGGCCATCATCAAATACCCGTCTCAATGATGACCTTTACATTTCTACGAAATAGGCCTCCACATATCTCTATGCGGTGGTACAACGGTGCAGGGCCCATGGATAAGTAGACATGACACACCCCTCCCTAAGAAAGAGAAAGAGAGGAGAGAGTGCCGAATGAATGCAAACTCTTTTTTTCCCTCCCACAAAGAAGGGAGAGGAAGAGAATCTCCATCTGCTACCCTCACACAATGGTTGTGAAGTGTCCTATCCCATTTAATTGGTGTAAGAGATTCCCCACAGAGCTTATTGACCCAGATTGTTACTCCCACTTGGATATGATATGTGATATATATGATCCAGTCATCAACGATATCTCTGAAGGTCGTAATGTGAGGTTTAAGGTCGGATGTGAGATCTCTGATGAAGTGCATTTGGAGGTGATAGATGATACTAGTACACTTAGTTTATTTGGTATAGATGGGCGGATATCATCAAAAATAGTGGTTTATGAGCTTGAAGATAACACTAGTGAAGACAAAGGAAAGTGGAAAGTAAACCAATACTTTAGTGATGTAGTTTTTAGAGAAACAAAAGGTCGGAATAGTGGGAAGCAGTATGTGGATCATAACTTAGGGAGCCAAAGGAGGGGAAAGATTCCTTTTAAAAGAAGTATTGGGTTATGTAAAGCTACCACCAGTGCTATCAGTGATGGAAGTGACAGCTAGGACAGTGCCACTACTAATGCTACAGCTAATTCTCCAGATAAGGGTAAGGCTATAGCTAATGCTATTGCTGTTGCTACTCCTGGTAGATCTACTAGTACAAGTGTAGCTCAAACTAGTGGATTGAATGCTGTTAGTAATTGTTAGTAATAGTTCTACTAGTACAGATGGATCCGAAGACCACATACTCATAGAGATGGAAGGGAAACTCAAAACATTAGTGACAATTTAGATTAATCATTACAAGTACCTCAGGCGTCTTCTAGTATGGTACTAAAGGTTGTTAGTAATGTTGAAGATACATGAGCTGAGTTACCTCAGATGCTTCAGGCTTTTACAAGTGATGAAGAATGTGTACAACAATATGATGAGCCCAAGAAGAGGGAAGGAGACGAAGAAGTTCATCTCTGGAGATTTGTCTTGGAACATAGGTACAACAAGGGACTTAGTTAGAGTCCATAGCCGGAGAAGGAAGAGACTGGCTTTGATATCATTTTTAGGATTGTGGATTCTCACACAAGGATTCGATGATCCCTTTCATTTAATATAAGCTCTATATATAGAGCATCAAAGATCCAAAGGGGACTTTGGATACCAGACATGTGGACCATATGGACCCTTACAATAATTACACTTACAATAATCACACACCACACTTGCACAAATGACAAAAGAAAGAAAATAATATATTACAACACACGAGAAGATAACCCTAGTCGTAGCTGTCAGAGCTGTCAGTGCTGCTGGCTGGATAAAAAGTAGCATGATCAATAAGCCATTCATTGTGCGCATCGAGGAGGCGCTTGATTCGAGGATCAGTGAGCTGTCCGGTTTGGTGGAGATCCCAAGCTTTATCAAGATGGGTAAGAAGTGGGGCAGGAACATGTTGTGGCAAAGTGTCATTGGCACGACACATTGTGAGAAGAAACTGTCTCCATTCGTCTTGATGGCTAAAATGGGTGTGGTAGGGATCATAAGGTTTGATTCCATAGATATGGAAATCAGGCACATATTGAATGTGATGACAGGGTTGTTGGTGTTGGTCAAAAGTCTGATGGATGAGAGGGGGTCGGTGGAAGAGGATTATGATATGGGGAATATCCGAATATGGGTCATCAGAGGAGGGGAGATATCCAGATAATACATCAAGCCAATGTTTTGGTGGGGCAAATAATTGAAGAAACTATAGGACATGATTAATAGGTTGGTGGTGGTGATGCAAAGGATGGTGGTGATGCAGAGGATCAGTCCATCGTCCTAAAAACCAATGACGGGTAAGAAGGGGAAAATTAAGGGCGATAGTGTGAGTGGAACAGAGGTGCCAATGAATGCACTTGTATATGAGGGGGAAGTCTGAGATTTCAGCAGGAGAGGTAAAGGTAAACATGGTTAAGAAAGGATAGTCAGGATGAAAGCAAAGTCCTGAGATAGGGAGTCCATATCTTCGAAGGGATACTTTGAGGAGTTGGAGAGCTATAGACTTACTATAAGAAAGGACTGTTTTCAAGGTGAGGTCTTGGAGGATTTCTGGTGGAAGGGTGGAAGGAAGGGAACATCAAAGGTTATGGCCAGGAGGTGGTGGAGACTTAGAGGTGGAGGCTCCAGGGGTTATGGGAAAAAGTAATGGGATAATGGCAAAAGTTGAGGTTGGTCGGGAAAGAAAGTCTGCCAATACATTGTCTTTTCCTTTTATGTGTTTGATATCAAAAGACCACTGGGAAAACCATTGAGCCCATCATAGAAGTTGCGCCTGAGGACTGATCTTCTGTCGAAATTCAAGTATGCATGGAAAGCTGGACATGTCGAGTTCAACAAGGAACTGATGACCAATCAAATGGAATTGGAACTTTTCTATGCCACGCTTGAATGCTAGGATTTCTTTGAAAGTAGAATGATAATGTGCTTCAGAAGGCTTGAAAGATCCGCTTTTGTAACCACAAACAATTCTTGTAGTTGTGGAAGGCTGTTCTTCAAGGAGGACTGCACCCCAGTGAGTATCACTGGCATCTGTTTGGAGAATTCTTTTTCCAGTAGATGGAATCTGAAGAGTAGGAAGATTCTTAGAGAGTTTCTTTAAAGCCTGTATAGCTGATGTGTGAGCATCAGACCATGGAGGAGCTTTTTTACCCAAAAGCTGGTGCAGTAAAGAAGTATAGATGGTCTGTTGTGGAAGAAACTTTGTCATATAGTTGACGATCCCGAGAAATTGTTGCACTTGATTTTTGGTGAGAGGACCATCTGGAAATAACTGTAGTGATGTTGCAATATGTGGTTGCAAATGATATTGTCCTTTAGAGATGGTAACACCAAGAAATCAATAGAAGGGACGCCAATTCGTATCTTCTTGGGAGAGAGCATTAGACCATCTTTCTGAACAATATGATGGAATTGTTGAAGCATAAGATGATCAGTCTCAGTCTTGGAGAAGAGGAGAATATCTTCAATATATATAAGTGCATGGTCTTGAATGGGAGCAAAGATTTTCATCATAGCTCTCTGGAAGATAGATGGTGCTGTTTTAAGACCAAAAGGCATGACTGTCCATTGCATATGATAGCCAGGGATGCAAAAGGCTGTCTTTGGTCTGTCTTCAGGGACAATTCCAAGTTGCAAGAAACCTGCTTTAAGATCAAACTTGGAAAACACTGTAGCATGGGCTAATTGAAGAAGCAAAGCCGGACGTGTTGGAAGAGGAAACTTTTCATCAGCCAAAAAGAAATTTAAAGGCTGATAATTAATCACCATTCTCAACTTTCCACGAATTTGTTATGTTCTTTTGTTGACATAAAATGCCTGGAATGCCCATGGAGAGAAGGTAGTTTCCAAAAGTCCTTGGGACTGAAGTTGCTGAATCTCCTGAATAGCCAGTGAAAGATGCTCTGGATTAAGGCCTGGATGGCTAGCTTTTGTCGGATTGACATCTTCATTTTTCTTGAAAGGAAGTGTGATGAAGAAGTCAGAGTTCTGCCATAAAGGGTGAGAACACTTGGTAAGAAACTCCGAATGAGATTCTGCACAAGATGTGGAAAAGATATGTGCTTTGATTTCTTCAAACATAGAGGAGCCTGCAAAAAAGAGATTAGAAATATGGGACCAGGGAAGAAGCTGTTGTTTATAGACAAGACCTTGGGGAATCCATCGGAGAGGAAGATGACGAAGGATATCGAAACCGATGATAAGGTTTTTTCTGGGAAAATGGGTTCCTAGGACTGTATGGGTAACAGACAAGGTGGGAAGAAGTTGGATTTTTATGGGTTGTCGAGACACAAGGGTGATATGGAAGATTTCACTATTGGCTGCAAGAAAGGGAAGGGGTGGATCTTGAGGTTTCCAAAAAGGTTTGGGAAGAACCTTTGGATTTAAGATTGTTGTAGCAGCTCCTGTGTCTAGAAAAGCAATAAGGTTGATAGGTTTACCATAGGGTTCAGGGATTCTTTGAACTGAGACATGAGGAAGAGAGGCTGATTGACTTTGTAAGAGAGGGGATGAGACACTGGTTTGGACACTGGGTTGAGTAGGGGAAAGAAATGGGATCACCTGGTAGAGGCGATCTGATTCCTCAGACACGGAGAGAGATGACTCTGGGTCTGAGTCTGTATCAGGGAAATCAATAGCAAAGAGAGAAAGCTCTTAGGGGCCTCATAAAGAAAATATAAAGATTCAAGGTCAACATCCTGAAGATCTTCATGGTGAAGAGAGGATAGCATGTGCAGGACCTTTTCTTTCTTTCGAGATAAGGGACAATTCTTGGCAAAATGGCCGTTTTTTCCATAGACATAACAAGCAGTGGACTTGTTTTTCCCTCGAGAGTGTTTTTTTCTGAGAAATCTCCATTTTTTCCTTGGAGAATGAAAAGAAAACTTCGTTTTGAGTCGGGGCTTCCATTTCTGAGATAGAGGAGGAAACCTTCTATGATGAGAAGTCTTCTTGGTAGTACAGTCACAAGATTTGTCACCTTTGCATTTGATTTTGAGATACGAAGTATCACAAGCAGAGGAGACTTTATCAGAACGATCTTGCAAATCCTTCTAGACTTTTTTGATATTGCAAAGCTTATCAAGGGCAGTGAGAGCATAGCTGTAGAGAGAACCAATAGTACATGAAGCTAATGGAATATTTTGGGTCTTCAAGAACTGCTGTGTATCTGCTCCAAGAGGCTCTGGTAATGAGTTCAGAAATACTTGCTTTAAGTTTTCATCATCAATACCACCGATTTTATGAAATCGATCGGTCATTCTGGAGAAATGTTTGTCAAGATCTGGCAGAAGAAGAGAACAACACTTCATCTAAAGAAATTCATCACGGGCCTTTGAGAGATCATTTAAAAGAGGGCCAAGAAACTCTTGATAGAGAGTGGTAACAAACTGGCTCTCAGTAAGCTGTACAATCTGCAGTTGTCTGTAAGGACCAAGAGCTAAATACCATTCTCTGAGTTTTCCATGGAGTCTTGCAACAAACTTAAACAAGATAGTAACAGATGAAGCTCCTTCTTGAAGTAGTTCAACATTAATCTATGCATGAAAATCAACAATCCGAGACGCCTATTTAGAAATCGGGATATCATCCAGAGTGAAAACTGCTTCGGGTCCTGGTTTTGATATAGGGTAAATGGTGATGGAGGGACTGGGGGTCGTCTTGGTGGTTCTTCAGGATTTTGTGTTTCAGGGTCATCATCCATTTCAGAAACATGAGGGGCAACAGGTTGGGGTCCTTCATTCATGAAAGAAGGAAGAGAGTCTGGGATGGTAAGGTTTGTAAGAAATTCTGAGAGAGTGTTTTCTGGAGGGGTATTAATGGTATGGATGGATTTAGGTGGAGTTGTAGTCACAGGGGTGGTGGCTTGGGAGACTGGTGGACATGGCCTAAGAGGGTCAGGCAGTGGTGGTGCAGGAAATGAAACTGACATAGGATAAGGGGTAAAGGGAGGTGGTGCTGGTAAGGCATCTGTAAATTCATCCTCATAGTCACTAAGATCCATAAGTGCAGCAGTGGAAGCCCATGCGGATGGAATTCTTCTGTGAGCACGTCCTCAAACTGCTCGTGTTCTTTTGGGAAGAGCACGTTGTTATCGTTGAAGTTCTTTCAATTCTTCAGTAGGAAAAGTTCTTGAAGAGGAGACAACAGGTGGTGTAGGAGGAGCATACATAGTAAATGGATCTTGTGGAACAAAACTAGGCACTGTTACTGGAAGGGGTTGCTATTGCCTATGAGAAGAGGCAAACGAAGGAGCACAAGGTTGCTGTTGTTGCATCTGATGAAGTTGAGCTTCAAGGTACCGGAGGTTCTTTTCTTTTTGACCAATAAGGGCAAAAGCTGTAGTGGTATCAGCAACACTAGAAGTAATTCCAGCAAGTTCAATATGGACATGATCAATTTCTCTGTGGAGAGATTGGAGAAGATGATCATGATGGGACAGAGTGCCATGAGTTTGTTGAGTTTGGGCCAAGATACGCTCAAGGTATTAGTTCTGGACAGTAGCATTTTTTGCCTGCCAATTCAAAGCTGCTTCAGCAGGAGAAATGGGTTCAGAGCGTCCTGTGGCTTGGACGGATGGTTTAACTTTCCAAACTTGGCGAATACCATGAACATCGGGGCCTGAATCGTGATGTCTGGGAAAGGGTTTAAGAGGAGAAGAAGAAGAAGAGCCTGGAGTATACATACAACAGGGAGGAATGAGTGGAGGAGGAAAATCAGGTTTTGAAGGAGGTTTACAAGGTGAAGGTGAAGGTTTAGAAGAGATCTTGGGATTACCATATTTAACAAAGAAAGGGTATTTTGATTCGGTACTGAGGGGTCCAATAGAAGAATCACCTGCCTCATATCGTTCTTGTAATTGTTGTTGGGTAGACGTTCGTCTGGAAGAATGACGAGAAGGAGGGAAATCATCGTCAGAGTCTTGTGGACAAGCATCACAGTCACAGAGGTCAAAGTATTTATGACCAGTAACTGGATCTTGGAAGAAATAAATCGGATCACCCTTAGAATCAAAAGACTTAATAGGGATTTGTTCTTAGATCATCCCAAAAGAAGAGGGTAAAGGAGAAGGACGAGGCCGAGGGGCAGGAAAATGGATTTCTACCTCACCATTAGGATGAGTAATATATTCCGGATTAGTAGACTGAACTGGTTCAGGAGGGGCCTGTGGCTGAGAGGCTGAGACTTGTTGTTCATAGGCTGTAACCCAAGAAGAGGGAAGGAGACGAAGAAGTTCATCTCTGGAGATTTGTCTTGGAACATAGGTACAACAAGGGACTTGGTTAGAGTCCATAGTAATGAACAACGCATCTTCAGAATGGGCTGTAAGAAGATCAAATGCATGATTCTGCAAACGATAAGCCATCTGATAGTGCAAGGTAGTAGCCTTAGAAATAACATTCTGGGGGACACCAGTAATATGAATCTGGAATTTCAGGGCAGTGGGAAGAAGAGGGTCAAACAGAGGAATATTAAAATTAGGATACAACGTTAAGAACACTGTTCCAGCATTCAAGGTAGTCTGGACAGTGGCTATCACGGCATGTTGATACTGTAAAAACTGACTATCAAGGAGAGTGATTCTAGAAACCACTGGAAGTCCTTTTCGACCATGGAAAGAAAGAGCAAACTTGATGGCTCCTAGATCGAGATGAGTATAACCTTGTTGGATCCATTGAGGGATAAGATCCAAAGGTATCTCAAGGGTGAAAAACTTCTCTTTATCAGTAGCAGGGGCATGGAGTTGATCAAAGCGAGAAGCCTGGACCAATTCTTTCAAGGGGGGAGTCTTCTTAGGTTTAAGAAGAGTAGTCCATCGTGGGGGTGTAGGTGTTTTTGGGAAAACAATGTAAGGATTAAGGAGGGGAGTGGGAGTAGCTGGGATGACTTGATCATCTGGGACATAAGATAGTTCATATAGATAATCTAAAGAAGAGGAGGAAGATCGAGAAGAAGTAGACCATCGAGGAGAGGAAAACAAAGAAGAAGAAGGTGAAGCCATAAATATCACTTTTTTTTTGTTTGTTTGGGTGGCAAAATCCAAATCTGAACCATCACCACTTGCTGGAGAAACTGGAGTAGGTAAAGACACAACTAGTCGAGGCCGATCAAGAACCCCCTGATCATAGTACCGTACTACAAAGCAACCCGAGCAACACAGGGCACTGAATGACATCACTAGCCTGAAAACCCACCAACGCTCAAGGGTCTTTTTCTGTCAGTAGGAACCATAAGCATGGATTACTTGTAAAAGGGCGTGGCCTAGACTGTATCTTTAGCTACAGAAGGTTCTATCCAGACAAGAGGGATAGCTAGAAGAGGAACTTAATCGGAGAAGGAAGAGACTGGCTCTGATACCATTTTTAGGATTGAGGATTCTCACACAAGGATTCAATAATCCCTTTCATTTAATATAAGCTCTATATATAGAGCATCAAAGATACAAAGGGGACTTTGGATACCAGACTTGTGGACCATGTGGAACCTTACAATAATTACACTTACAATAATTACACACCAGATGAAAGTGAAAATGGAAGAAGCCTTACTGAACAATAATTACACACCAGATGAAAGTGAAAATGAAAGAAGCCTTACTGATGAAGTAGGTATAGATGCTGATGATGTACAGGGGGATAATGAAATTGACTTCGGTTATGATATTGATATCAAGGATGGTAAGATAAAGTTAGTCATAAGAGCTATATATGATGATGTTAATATCACGCCCTGTTCACATAGAACCAGATCGGTGACCGAGTTCCCTCCGGGTAACCTAAGACTCACTATGATCATCTAATACAGTAACCACAACACAACATGCCACATATAATCATGGAAATATAATTATGTAATTCAGTGGAAATCTTATCATATATAAATACCTGTAAATCCCCACTTACTCTTGATACGCAAATTGTTATACATAGTATATTTACATGTGGGCTTGTAGGCATGATAATTACATAAGAAATAACAATTTAATTATGGAGAGCACAAAAAGGGGAAGTATACCAAAAGAATAAAAAAGTAGCACTGTAGTTGGAATTAGCTACTGTTGCCTCGCAACACAACTCTCACATAGGTAGCTGGCTTCATGACCAAATCCCTCTGGGACCCGCCAATCTCCCACTGGAGATTCATCAGTGGACCCCGGCATTTGTTCCTCTACCAAAAATCCTGTAAAATCATCTAAAAAGGTGTGTATATGATGGGTGAGCTCACTAGCTCAGTAAATGAAAAAAATACTCACACAAGCAATTACATTTCAAATGATCCTATATGCATGAGATTCATTTTAGTCCTATCCACCAATGCAACATTACTAAGTTATAGGTTACGTGCTACTCACAACCACAATGTGCATATGCCTTGGGTTTGAGGTGCGTTCTCCATCCCATGATATGCCCATAGGATTGTCATAGTGGGCCAGCCGTGAATACTCAAAAAAGTAAATCATGGCCGAACCATAGCAGAAAAGTAAATCGTGACTGAACCACAATAGAAATTAAATGCAGTACACTCAGCCCTCTGAATATGTCACCAAGGTTTCATACTATCCTAATGATTAGCTAGGCGTACTTCTAGCCACCCTAGTGGTATGAGACCGATGCTTCCCCCTAGTGATAACCCAACACCTAAACCCCTGTTGGGAAGGGTCGTAGCACGAGGGAGATGTCAAACCTAAACAACATGCTTCTATATGAGATAGTATGACTACATAATACTTCTGTGTCCCATTCCACGGTGTATCAAATGCATTTGTTTCCAACCCGACTATGGCATCTAATCTAGCCATTCAATACATGTCTGACTAATCATCATCATAATCCAACAATCGATAAATCCATGCTTAGGATTCAAAGCAAGAAGCAAGTATTTGGAAATGTAGCAATTCAACATAACAATTCATTTATGCATCCAGCAGTAGTCAAGCATATGCATGAGAATGGCATTCATAATGTCAAGAATATATAATAAATGAAGATGATGCCATAAACACTCCCAAAATAAAATCGACCTCGTCTCCCACGTACCTATTCTTGTGTAAGAATATACACACGTGGTACGTCTCGAAACATAACACAGATAAGAAACTTAGAATATGTCCATCCCAGAATCATAAAAAGATGTAAGACATGGTCACGATGCATTTAATAATGCTTAGGTGGCTGTCAATGAGTTCGAGCCCGAATGGAGCTCATTTGGGCCACAAGTTGGTCATACAGATGAGTAGGAGGACCCACCTGTGTAGACTGCCTAAGCAGACAACACTCAGACACACACCGGTGGGTGCTACTGGCGGGTCTAGTACTCACCAGTCCTACCAGCCGGTGTTACCCAGTAGCCTAGCAAAGACCAATGGGTTATATCGATAAGTCAAGGTACTCGCTGGTCTTACCCGCCTGTAGGCTCTGAAGCCCAGGTAAGACTGGGGGGTCACACTGGTGGCTCTGGTTGCCCATCGGTGCTACCCACTAGTGTTCAACGGGTTTTTTTTGTCCTTCTTCTCTTCTTCATCCCATCTCTTGGGAATCCAAGGGGGTTGTTTCTAACATATTTCCTACACTTTTAAGGCTTCATCTACCTGAACATATCATAGATCTAAGTTCAAATCAAAGTTTTGGAAACAAAATCATACCTTGGCTCAAGAAACCCCAAAAAAACTTAGGATCCTTTTTCCCAACTCAAAATGTCACTAAAATGCTTTCAAATCATGGTTTCCCTTCCTTTAAACCTTCAAAGAATCACATAAGGTTTCTATTACCTCTTTGATTTGACCACACATAAGAGGGTTTCATCATTTTCCAAGGGTTTGTGGCGTTACCTACCTCATTACGTAGATCTCAAGGTGTAGATCACTATTCCGACGATGAAAAGGCAAGATACGACTTCTAAAATCAAGGGGAACACTTCCTTCACTTCCTTCTCTTCTCTTCCCTCTTTTCTCCCCCTTCTTTACTCCTCTCCACCAAACTCTTACTGAAATAATAAATGGGAGAGAGAGAGAGAGAGGAGTAAATGCTATTTATACCTTGGTTTATAAATATCTACTAAGGCTTATTTGGTTTTGTCATTCTATCGGCCGAAACGCATTAAATCGTGATACTTGGCAAAGTAACTGGCATTATCAGGCACACATGACTTTATTACGACGGAAAACCTGAAACACGCATGCTCACCCAAGTTGGGCTTGCTGGCGCTCATGTTTCCCTATAGGTGGGTCACACTGGGGGGTTGCACCTACCAGTGACCACCCACCAGTTGGCCAAAATATGGCCAACCTTGCTAGATTTTGGTGGGAAATGGACTCTTAATGCGTATCTCACTCTCACCACCTGTCGTGGACCAAGTTTTCATCATCCAATAAGCGAACATACCTCCCTACTCGTACATGGCCTTATGATATGTGTACGGGCACTTCTCAGGCATGCGAACCACATCAGGCACCGGCTCAATCTTGTTCGACCATTCCACATTTGATGTCACCATTGCTGTCATACACCATAGGGTACCTGCACCCACCCTTGCCGATTTGGACCCTGCACGACCAAATTGAACCAACCGGTCAATAAACCGGGTTTAGGGAGCAGTGCTCTACATTTACCCCCCTTTTTAAAAATTTCTTCCTCGAAATTGAAGTTGCCTAGTAGTCTGAAAAGATGAGGGTATTTAGCGTAGATTTCCTCTTCTTTCTCCCAAGATGCCTCCTCAAGTGAGTGGTTCGCCCATCGCACCTTTACAAGAGCAATGGAGTGATTACAGAGGGTCTTTATCTTTCAATCTAGGATTTCAGCAGGCTATTCTTCATAAGTCATATCGGCCTCCAAATATTCTGGTTCCACAGCTAGCACATGCGATGGATCATGAACATAATGCTTCAACATTGAAACGTGGAACACATTGTGATCGTTGCTAAGTGAAGGCAAAAGGGCTAGCATATATGCTATTGAGCCAACTCATTTCAAGATCTCAAACGGGCCAATATATCTTGGACTCAACTTGCCCTTCCTATGGAACCCGTGTAAACCCTTGGTAGGAGAGATTTTAAGAAATACCTTCTCCCCTGCCTGGAATTCAATTTCTTTTCTGCGGTTGTCTGCATAGTTCTTTTGATGTGATTGGGCTACCTTAATTTTCTCACGGATGACATCAACCTTATCACACGTCATCTGTATCATATCCGGCCCAAGCATTCAACGATCGCCCACATCATCCCAATATAAGGGTGTCCTGCATCTCTTGCCATACAATGCCTCATATGGAGCTAATCCAATGGTGGCTTGATAACTATTATTATAAGTAAACTCCATAAGAGGTATGTTTTCTTCCCAGCTGCCGCTCCTTTCTATTGCACAGGCCCGGAGCATATTTTCTAGTATTTGTATGGTTCGTTCTGATTGCCCATCAGTCTGTGGATGAAAGGCAGTAGTTAGGTTCACCTGTGTTCCCATGGCATTTTGGAGGCTTTTTCAGAATTTAGATGCGAACCTTGGGTCTCTGTCTGACATTATACTCATCGGCACCCCATGTATACGAACTACATTATCCATGTAAAGTTGTGCCAATTTGTTCATGGAATAGGTAGTCTTGATTGGAATGAAATAAGCAGTCTTGGTAAGCCTGTCGACTATTACCCATATTGCATCCATCTCCTTGGGTGAACGAGGTAGCCCAGTGACAAAGTCCATGGTAATCATGTCCCATTTCCACTCCAGTATTGGGGTTGAAGAGTGCCATATGGTCGATGCTGCTCCGCCTTGACCTTCTGGCACGTGAGACATAGTGACACATATAGGGCTATAGTAATCTTCATCCTTGACCACCAATAATTTTGTTTAAGATCCTTATAAATCTTGGTGCTTCCAGGGTGAAGCATGTATTCTGAGCTGTGTGCCTCCTTCACTATCTTGTCCTGTTTCTCCAAGTCATTAGGTACACACAACCGGCCCCGAAACAATAGTGCTCTGTCACTGGCTATTATGAAATTAGGATCATCCATTTGCTATTGAATTGTAATTCTGATCTTTTGCAACTCAGGATCCAAGGGTTGTTTCATGATCACCTCCTGCCTGATAGATGGTTGTACCTGTAAAGTCATCAGAGATAAAGTTAGCTACTCAATATTATCTGGCTGATGGTTGAGCTACAAGGTCGCTCCTTCATATAAAAGGACTTCATCCATCAATGTTTCTTCTTGCTTAAGCTGTATGCTGGTGGCCAAGCATGCAAATGATACAGTTTGCGCCTTTCGACTCAATGATCCGCTACTACATTAGCTTTACTCGGATGGTACTGGCTGTCATAGTCATAATCTTTCATATGTTCTAACCATCTCCTTTGCCTCATGTTCAGATCCCGCTAGGTGAAGAAGTACCTGAGACTTTTGTGATCGCTGAATATCTCGCACTTCTCCCCATATAAATAATGATGCCAGATCTTCATGGCAAAGATAACTGCTGCCAGCTCCAAATCATGGGTGGAGTAGTTCATCTTATACTCTTTCAATTGCCTAGATGCATACTCCTCTACCTTACGATGTTGTATGAGAACACAACCCAACCCAATCCTAGAAGCATCGGTATAGACCATCATTCCACCTGTGCCTTCTGGAATTGTCAATACTGAGGCTAACACCAGTCGACTCTTCAACTCCTGAAAACTACTTTCATACTCCTTAGACCATTCAAACTTTATGCCCTTTTTGGTCAAATTGGTCATTGGAGAGACGATTCGAGAGAAATTATCGAAGAAGCGCTAGTAGTAGCCCGCTAATCCCAAGAAGCTTCTAATCTTCATCGCATTCTTGGGTGCTTCCCACTCCATCACTATCTTTACTTTTCCTGAGTCAACTTCAATTCCATTCTCTGACACTATGTGTCCTACGAATCCAATTTGCTTGAGCCAAAACTCACACTTGCTGAATTTTGCATATAACCTCACAACCTTTGCAATAACATCCTCAAGTGTAGTGCATGCTCTTCTTCAGTCTTCGAGTATATCAAAATGTCATGGATGAAAACGATGACCCACTTATCAAGAACATCATAGAATACTTGGTTCATTAAATCCATAAATGCTGCCGGTGCATTGGTTAACCCAAAAGACAATACTAAGAATTCATAGTGACCATATAGAGCCCTAAAAGCCGTCTTGGGTATGTCACTGTTCTTTATTTTGAGCTGATAGTAGCCAGATATGAGATCAATCTTCGAGAATACTTTAGCACCTTGCAGATGATCAAAGAGGTCATCTATGCGCGGTGGCATCGGGTACCAGTTCTTGATGGTTAATTTGTTCAATTTCAAGTAATCGATGCACATACGCAGACTCCTATCCTTCTTCTTAAAAAATAAAACTAGAACACCCCAAGGAGAAACACTTAGCATATAAATCCATTCTCCAACAAATCCTACAACTGAGTCCGCAACTCCTTTAACTCAGGTGGTGCCATTCTGTATGGAGCTTTAGACACTGTGGCTGCTCCGGGAACTAAATCAATGGCAAACTCCAACTCTCTATCCGGCGATAGCCGGGTTAGATCATTCGGAAAGACATCGAGAAACTCCCTAACTACTTTTAGTTCCTCTAATGGTGTGACTTTCGCTTCCACATCTTGTACTGAAGCTAGGTAGCCTTGACATCCATCTCATAGTAATTTCAGCACTTGTAAGGCAGAGATGAGAACCTTTCTAGGTCACTTCACCTTATTTTTTTTGATACACTAGCTCTTCTCCTTCGTCACTCACCACTTTAATTTGTTTCTCGATGCATATCACGTTCGCCCGGTGAGTTGACAACCAGTCCATGCCTAATATAACATCAAAGTTCTGCATATTGAATTTGATAAGCTGGGCATCCAGCTTCTTCCCACCAATTTCAACTGAACATGGTCCATATACTTTATTTAACTGTGCTACATTGCCTGTAGGTGTGCTAACAATCAATTTACCCTCTAGTGCTCTGGGTGACATATTAATCTTCCTAGCAAATATTTTAAATATA
Organism: Macadamia integrifolia; assembly: GCF_013358625.1. NCBI lineage: Eukaryota > Viridiplantae > Streptophyta > Magnoliopsida > Proteales > Proteaceae > Macadamia > Macadamia integrifolia. The sequence continues at coordinate 3,472,587 of NC_056566.1, forward strand.
AAAGAATGTGCTGCTCAGGGTCAAATAACACATAAGCTGGTTTACCCGAGATAGATAGGATACCTATTACAACATCATGTTGGCTTCAACCTCCTCAGATGACAATGCATACATTCTTCCTTGAGGTGGGCCCCCTTGGGCCAATATGGGTCTATAAACAAGAGGCTGATTTTGTACGATAACTGGCTTGTACAGACAATCTTTGGCAAAGTGTCCAACTGTGTGACAGACATAGCATCAGTTCTGGGATGCTTGCACTAGTACTGAGGCTCTCTATATCTGACATGGGGCAGTTGAAAGATGAGGAGGTCTCGGGGATGTAGGCACCATGCTAGTATTCATGCAGAAAGAGGTAGTACCTGATTCACCAGCTGGTCGGGGTATATAACCCGATGATCTGTATGACTGCTAATATGATGGACCATAGTTATATGGCCCACGGAAACTCTTGCTCGGCATACTAGAATCTACATAAGGGTTGGACCTCTTCCAGAGCCCTGGTGTGGTGGACTCTCCCTTTTGCTTGTCCTCCATAGTCTTGGCCTTTTATACAATCTGGGTATAATCAGTCAAATCCATAGCCCCCAATACTATACCAATAGATACCTTCAACCCTTTCAAAAACTTCTTTGCTTTCTCCTCCCTTGTTTTCATGTGTGGAGGAGAAAAATAAAATAAATCCTCAAATTACTGTTGGTACTCAAGGACAGACCTGTTTCCTTGAGTCAAAGCCATGAACTTTGCTTCCTTTCGATCTTTGAAGCTGTTGAGATAATAGTTTGACAAAACAAATTCCCTGAATTGTTCCCATATTGAATCTGGGTGGGTTGCCACCAAGATGGGCTTGGAAGTTTCCCACTATGAATTGGCTTCATTCTTCAACTGTAAGCCCACACTGATGAGTTTCTTAGCTTCTGTGTATTCCACCACCTCAAATATCTTCTCCATCTCTTGGATCCACCGATTCGGCTCTAAGGGATCACTCCCCACCTTAGTAAAGATAGGTGGCAAGTGCTTCTTGAAAGATTCCGCCTCTTTTGGAATAGTAGTTACGGATGAGTAATAAGGTGGATAAGCCGGATAGTATGGATACGGTAGTGGCATCATTTATGGTGGGGTGCCAAAAGGTGGGAACCATGAAGTCACCACAGGAGGTGTACCCTCAGGTTGGTCTTGTGGTGGTATTGCCAGAGGTGTACCCCCATGTGCAACTAGGGGTGGTGCTCGAGGAGATGTACCCCCGGTTGAACTCCGACACTTGGCACAATGGGAGGATCTTGTGGAAAAGTTACCACATGGGGATGCTGATCCATTTGCATAGGGTCCAACTGTTGATGCACAATATTCATAAAAGTTTTCCGCTGCTGGAGTAACTACTGCTGAAATGCTTGTTGCGACTGTTGAATGAGAGCCGCAATATCATTTGGAGTGATAATGGGAGGAGGATCCGGGATTTCATGCATGGGCGAGGTCCTCAATTATCTCTTCCCGTCTAGGGCCCACCCGGAATCGAGGACCCCGAGGATTTGGTGGTCACCCGACAGGATGGGACCATAAGGTGCTCCTCGTGCACTACTACCGGATCTAGTGCCCCCCATAATGCTTTGTACCTAAATTGTATCAAAGTTAAGTATGATTGAGTGCTACATTTATCACGTGTATGCACAAAATCAAATGCAGATCACGCCTCTGATCACATATTATACTGCATTCCATCATCGTAGTATGCATCCACAATATTAACCCCCACATAAAAAAATATAATCACCCCACAGGAGCACGCACGCAAATTGGTTGCACAACAACTTGCAATTCATGTAAAATTGGGGTCTACCAAGCATGGGAGGTAGAATTTTCAAATTCGGGGTATTTTGGTGGGAAATGGACTCTTAACGTGTATCTCACTCTCGCCACTTGTTGTGGACCAAGTTCTCATCACCCAATAAGATAACATACCTTCCCTACTCATACATGGCCTTATGATATGTGCAAGGACACGGCTTGGGCACCAGGTCAATCTTGTCCGACCATCCCATATTTGATGTGATCCTTGCTGTCATACACCATAGGGTACCTACATCCACCCTTGTCGGTTCGAACCTTGCACGACCAAGCCAAACCAATCGGTCAATAAACCGGGTTTAGGAAGTAGTGCTTTACAATTAATCCTTTCAGGGCTGTTCTCCAACAGTTTTTTATTTGAGAGGGTTTTGACATCTTGAAGACTAAAAATGAGAAAACAAGAGTTACTGTAGTGTGTAAGGCTTCTGGTTGTAATTGGTGAGTATATGCTTCACCGGTTGATGATGATAAGGGTATTAAGAATTCTACGACATTTATGATAAATTTGTACAATCCGAAGCATGTATGTATTTTATCAACAGATCACAAGAGTGTTACATCACACTGGATTGCAAAAAAACTTGATCCTCACTTGAAAGTTGATCATGAGTGTAATTGTGTAAAGTCTATGGGTACCTTCTTACATGAAACTTACAAGGTTAAGCCCCCTTACATGAAGTTGTACAGGGCACGCATCTTTGCTATGGAAATGATTCAATGTAGTCATAAGGATTCATATTCTTATTTACCTACATATGGTAGGAGTGTTGGATAAGATGCCAGGTAGTTTGTTCAAGATCCAGTGCCTAAAAAGGCATGACATGTCAGGGAACCCTATCTTCAAGAGAATGTTAGTTACAAAGCATGTGTTCTTGGGTTCCTAGAGGGATGCAGACCATTGATTGGTCTAGATGGCTGCCACTTAAAGGTCGATATGGAGGCATTCTTTTGGCAATAGTCTTTTATGATGGGAATAATGAATGTTCCCCGTGGCATATGTTGTAGTTGAAGTTGAATGCAAAGATAGCTAGCTTTTTTTCCTTGAAGTTCTATGTGAAGCTCTTGGTACGACATATGATGATTTCGTTCTAACTTTTATGTCAGATAAACAAAAGGTATGTTACCAATATGTTAATCAGGATATTTATTTATACCCACTAACCTGTAATCAGTATTTGACTTTTATTGTTAAACTGTGTAGGGTTTATTGGATGCCATCGCTAGAGTATTCCCTAATATGCATCAAAGATGTTGTGTTAGACATCTATACTAGAACTTCAAGTCAGTTTTTTCTAGACAACTTTTTAAGAAGCACTTCTGGTCAGTAGCACTAGCAACAACAATCACCAAATTTGATAAGGAAATGAATGCCATCAAGGAGATATCCAATGTTGCATATGGTTGGATGCAGAGTACTCCTACAAAGTTATGGGCAAGATATGCATTTGATTTTTCTGCTAAGAGTCCTCGGATAACCAATAACATGACCGAGTCATTCAACCATTGGATAGCAGCTGTGAGAGACAAGCCTATTATGTTGATAGTTGATGAGATAAGGTTGAAGATAATGAGTAGGATGTTCAAGATATTTCAAAAGGGTTGCAGCTATCAAGTATCTAGTGTAATCACACCTGATATGAAGAAAAAATTAGACAAGGTACAACAGAAAGCAAGAGAATGCATTGTGCACCAAGCTAATACATAAGCATTTGAGGTGGTAGTTATACATGGTAGCAGGGTTGTAGTCAATTTATCAGCTAAAACATGTGGTTGTAGGCTATGGGAATGTACGGGGTTGCAATGCAAACATGCAGCAACAACAACTATCACACACAGTAGGAGGTAGGGGTGTCAATTCCAAGCCCGCATCGGTAGGCCCGACCAAGCTTGACACATTTTTGGCTTAACCTAGACCGGCCTAATTAATAAACGTGTCAGGCTTGAGTCCGACACATTTATAAATAGGTAGTACACAATGTAGCCACCTAGCCCGACTGGCCCGACACATTTACAAGCCTGATTTGAACCGATTCCTTTGAGCCCGACCCAGCCCGACCCCTTTAATACTACTTGTATTTTTTTTTATTTTTTTAATACTATTTGTTTTTAGTCCTAAGGGTATGTGATATGTACAATTGAGATGGTAATAATTCCTATATGAACATTCATCTTTTTTATGCATAGTTTAATGATGAACTCACTATATGCCTGAAGATACATATTGACACTATAGTATGGACTGTAGTAAGCTTCAAGTGACCCCCTACTAGGGGTGTCAACCGGTCGAGCCGGTTCGGTCTCGGTCGGGCTTAATTGAGCTTGATCACTTGGAAGCCTTGCACCGTGAACACCTGTTTAAGCAAATAGGACTAGCTTTGGGGGACATGGTATGATTAATAATCGGGCAGGTTGGTCTCGGGCTTTAATCGGGCTACCATAAACGGGCCTCAATTGGGCCTTAACCGGGCGATAGACCTATTTAACTTTAAACGGGCTTAAACGGGTCCTCTTTAAAATTGTTCCATTAAATGTGCTTGAAGAGGAATACAAAAAAATGAGGCAAATATGGGATAGCAAAGAAAAAGATCCAATAGTTAAAATGAATTAAGCCAAAGATGCGCAAAGTAACTAAATTACTAAAGTACTCGATCTTTAACCCACAAAACTCAAATCATTTAAACTATGCCTACATAACCCAAGTTTAGTAAGAACCACTACCAGCATTGGCTGATTTGGTGTTTGATGGTTCTAATGCAATTGTCCAACCTCCACTTCTTAAGAGGAGGCTTGGTAGACCCGAAAAAGTAGGAAAAGGGAATTTGATGAGGGTCCTGCTAGGAACAAAATCTTCAAGTGTGAGATGTGATATCTACAACCTATCTGGCCACAAGAGGAGAACATGTCCTAGCGATGACGAATCATCAAAGAGAAAGAACACAACAGGAAGGAAGGTATGACTCAACAAAACAACAACACAACTTAGCCTTATCCCAACTATGAAGGTATGACTCCTCACTTGTATTTTTCAATTGAACATTATTTATTTAACTTACATGACTAATATCACTTTTGAAATTTACTTTTTTTGTTTGTGTAGAGAAAGCAAGGGGTTGAGATTCAGCTTGAAGATAGCAGCTCCTAGGTACTAACAAGGTCACAAGCAACATCTTAGGCTACACAACAAACAATTCAGGAGAAAGCCTTAGCCAGGCAAGCTGCCAAGTACGCGAAATGGAGGAGAACACATGCAAAGAGGAAATAGGAAGATGGATGTTGGTGATGAGAGAGAGCAGCTGGGTTATGGAACAATTTTTTTTTAATGGGATGAATGAATATTTGGAGAAAGTTGTAATGTTTATTAAATTATGAAACATTTTATTTGTTTATGTGGATTTTGGAACAATGATGTTTATTTGAGTTATGGAACAATTTGTTTGTTTATTTAGGTTTTGGAACAATGATGTTTATTTGGGTTTTGGAACAATGATGGAACAAAAGTGTATTATGGTAGACTCTAAGAATGCACTTTAATAAGCTTGTATGTGGAAAGCCTTATATGTTGATGTTAATGGTATTTAGTTCTTTTGAAATCAGGTGTATCTTCAATTAAACTGCATTATTGCATCTTAACAGGTTTGTCATAACGTCTCATATTGAAACAAAATGTTGTCCGTTTTCAAAAAGGAGTTCAGGTGTTTTCTTGGCATGCATAATATTGTCTTTCATATAGCCCTGTTGTCATATTATGCTATGTTGAAGGGAAATGCTGTCCATTTGTTTAAAATTATGGGATAGATAAATATAAAGACACGAAGTTTAACTTAGTAAAACCAGTACAATAGTATTGAAAGTTGAACAATTGAAGCTAGTCATTACAACTTATGTATCTTCTTCCTAACTCCTCATTTTCTCCCGAACATGATAACAATGACCAAAACACGCACCACTATTACAATTTGCAGTGTTCCACTAAAATTCTCTAATCCCTTCACTATTTTCTTTAAAGCACGAATCTCTTCCTTCATTTGTTGATCTTCAAGACTTTTGCCACTAACAATTGTCTGGGGAGTGACTATGGTGATATTGGCTCTGGTAAGAGGCAACACTCTTGGTTCTTCTACAGGGTCACACCAAGAAAAGAATCCACAACCATGTGGTGCATTGGGGTAGTAATAGTAGTGTTTGTGTTTGCTATTTGCATTCTCTGATATTCTAACCAATGCCCTTTTTTGATAGTAGCATATAATGTGAAACTATTTCAATACTGAACCACGATTGCTGTCATTCACACTTGATGATGACATCGTTTATCTGCAAAATAAACAATATAGAAGGTAAAATTCTTAGGAGGCAAAGAATCGTACAAACATTAACAACATTCTTAAATTTTTAGTAGGCATGGACAGTAACAATGGTGTTGGCAGATCTCTCTCTTGAATGCTTTAGTTAACATTTTTTTTCCTCGATATGTAGTTCATTCAAATAATACTAATTCTTAGAAGATGTTCATTAACCTTTGTTCTTAGGATATGATCACCAAGGCTGTTTGCACAAAGCTAGAAGAAGATGAGCACCAATAGGGAATCAAAATTTCAAAAATCATTCCAAAACCCACAAGTAGAGCACTTGCCCTAACTTCTTAGCTGCTACTATGAATCAGCCATTGCTATAAATCAGCCGCTGCCCTAACTTATCATAATCAGTGATAGGTTTCATTTTATGGAATAAAACAACTAAAACTAACCTGATAAGTAAAACACCTTGAACCTTGAACCTTCGCCGAAGACTTCAGAGCACCTTTGCCAGAATTAGTAGCCAAAAATAGCCGCTCTTCTCCACCGTCGGGCATCCTTCTCCTTGGGTTTGTGATGGGTGTTGGTATATAAGAGATAGGAGGGGTGTTATAGGTATATAAAGTCTTAGGGGCAATTTTGTCTTTTAAAATTTAAAACTAACACCTCTCAGTGGTGTCAAGTTTTTGGGTTTAAATGTAATAAATGGATTTTTAGGGGGGAGGATGTAATATAGGCAAACGGCAGTGGAGGTTGATGTAAATCACCAAAAAAAAAAAAAAAAAACAATATAAGAACGGAATTTCTTTTCACCCATATTTTTTTTTTTATTTTTTTTTATTTATTTTTTAATTCCCCTCCTATTTTGAAAGGTCCAAAATGCTCTTCACTAATATAAGGCACCCATTCAAGGCCAATGATTCTCATATATTATTAAAAAAAGTAAAAAATACTCCCCTTCCCTGAACTATGGAAAAATATCAAGTTGCCACCACACTTTTTCAAAATATCACACTCTTCCCCCTAAATTCAAAGATTCTTTCTATCATCCCTCACCGTGAGGAATGCTTGTCAAGTCATCAAGTAATTTTTCTTAATATCGAAACTACCCCCACACATGTTGAATACCAAATATATCATTCATGAAGTAAAAGAATTGAGGAAACCCTTCTTCTCTCTGGCGTTCAGCTCACTCTCAGCTCATCTTCTTCTTCAAGGTTGAAACCCTAGGCTCCATTGTATTGAAGCTCGGCTCGATTGGAATCCTAGAGAAGCGTTGAAGCTCTGCCCGCATGAATCCAGCCGAAGTCTCATAGTTGCTTACTTGCATCGACATTGCGTTGAAGCTCTCCTTCTACCGAAGAAACCTTCTTCTTTGGATCAGTGAAGGTAGAAGTACTTTGTGTCTCCAACTGAAGTTTTCCATTGATAGCTCTTCTTGATTGCTGTAAATTTGGCCACCAAGTCATCATAGTCTGCGAGCTTTGGGTGGACATGGCTTAGTGAAGAGGACTAGAAGTGGCTCTTACAATCTCCAACCTCTTTACATTGAAGATCTGGTGAAGAAATTATTGGTGCTTGATAATTTGGTGAAGAAATTTTCTCCTTTGGACTAGTGGAAGTAGAAGTACTCTTGGTATCTCCAATTGAAATTTTCATTTGATACTTCTTCTTGATACCGGGGAAGGTAAAACTCTTGGTGTCTCCAACTGAAAGCTGTTGGATTTATGGGCTAAATTAATTATTCGGGTTGATTAAATGGGTGAGAGTCAAATTGCATGAACCGGTTCGGTCCACTCTCAAGCTTAGGGATATGCTGGCTCAACCCATTGTGGTTTAGGGTTTTGAGTGCAGGACAGTATTATAAATACTAGGTTTTGGGTCCCTACAGCCATTATTCACTCTTCCCCACTTTACCACTAAAGTGAGAGAACCAAGGAGGTTTAAGGGGTTGTAGAAGATCCATAGCCAAGCCAAGAGAGCGAAAGTGGGAGTGACCAACATCAATCATCTTCAGCATACTAGGTGAAAGGTACAAATCGATCCTCCATAATTTTATTAGATTCGTGTTCTTGTTTTTCCTGTGTGGTTTCCTCCATAGGGTTTCAATCTCAAACCCATAGGGAGTTCCAACAATTGGTATCAGAGCAGACCACATGGGACAAGAATCGATTGAATTTTTCTTGTACATGAAGATTTTGATTATTACTTAAAACCTGATTTGATTAAAAATCATGAAAATCATAAAAATCGTAATTTTACCATCATTTAAAAATTCTGTATGGGAAAACTTTCTTCACGAAAGTTGTAGATCACGAGAAGACGGTCACGGCGGTATGCCGCAAGTCACCGGAAACCTCCGGACGCGCCGGCACGCGCCGCCGGAAACCGGCTGCCGGAGGAGAGAGAAAAAAAAATTCCAAAAAAAAAAAAAAAAGGGTGAAAGAAAGGTTATCGGCTCCCACAGGGATTTGTTGGAGTCGGAGTCAAACTTCTACTACCAAACTTGATTTTAAGATGTTAAATAATGGGCTGAACCCATGATTGTTTGACACTAGACCTAAAGCCCATGTCTTACTTAAATGAGTTAAGTTGGGTAGGAGTTTTAAATCAAATCAAAATACATTTAATGATCTAATTTTTAATGATATGTTTATTTAAAATTGTATGTTGTATTTA